>NC_080689.1:88060689-88236311 GCF_030445035.2 Dasypus novemcinctus | reverse complement strand
TACTTTGCCAGGCAGCTATCTTAGGTAGTAAAGAATGGGATGGCTTGAAAACTGGGAATTTATAGGCTCATGTTTTTTGGTTAGGAGAAGCCACTACTGAGAAAGGAGCAAGGCAATGCTTTCTCCCCAAACTCTGTAACATTCCAGTGCTGGCTACCAGAGATCCTTGAGGTTTCTTGGCTACTATCCCTGCCTTGCTTTCATAGCAATGTCCTCTCCTTTCTCTTCTGGTTTCTGTTGACTTCTATCTTCTGGCTCCTCCCTGTGGCTTCTATATCTTTGAATGCCTTTATCATGCTTATTAACAGGATCTAAGTATCTGGGTTAAGGCTCCTTTCAATTAGATGGGCCACACCTTACCTCAAATAACATATTCCAGGTCCTATCTACAATGTGCCCACACAGACAGGAATACTGACAATGATTAAGAATGTGTTTATAATTCAATCTCAACAGATAAGACAGAGGCCAGCTCTTCAGGGAGAGTTATAACAAACATGGGCTCAGAGGCCAGAGACCTGGGTGCAGAAAACAAAGCCCAAGTTCCAGATGACAGAGACATGTCACCAGGGACAATATGTAGGTCATAGAGATGACTCCAGGCAATGAACCTAACAGAACTTCAAGATTTCAAAATTACTTGGGAGTTGTGCTTCCTTTCTTCTCTTCATCCTCTCCCTTTTGGAATTAAGATGTCTGCAACATTTATACTACGCCTGCCCCACCAGGGTATTTTGGAATCAGTAAAATTCTTTTCTACTTGCTGGTCTACAGAGAGAAATGATTTTATCCCAGATTGGTTCCTGCTGAGAATGTAATAAATAACCTAATTTACCTAATTTAGATGATTTAGATGGTGACTTGTGACTGTTTAGATGAGTTTTGGGAAGTGAGTTGAGGCTATAATTTGTTTAGATATTTGGGCATGTTGGGATGAGGACAAGGTATTTTGCATGTGAGATCATTGGGGTTGAAAGAAACACACTATACACTGAATACCCACCTGAAAATACCTTGTCTTAAATCCTGGTGCCCATGCATGTTACCTCATATGAAATATTCATCGTACTTTGTTTAATCTGAGATGGAGAGATTATCCTGGGATTTCAGGTTAGGCAAAAATGCAATCTCATGTATTCCTATAAAAGAGATGCAGGATAATTTGACAGACAAACAAAAGTGCAAGAGAGAAAAAAGCATAGAGTAATTTGAAGATGCTGGACTTGAAAGCTGGAGTAATGAAGTCCCAAAACAAAAAATTCTGGCAGCCACCACGGGCTGGTAGAGAAATGGAATATATGCTACTGAAGAGCTTCCAGAAGTGTGGCCTTTAAAATCTTTGATTCCAGCCTTGAGATACTGATTTCAATTTACCAGCTCCCAAAACTATGAGTCATTTGAATTCTATTATAGTGAGTTATCGCATTTCTTTTCAATTTGTTGAAGCAACCACAGAAAGCTAATTTAATCATGAATAATTGATGAACAATTGTGGGATTTTAAAAAGAGATATGAAAAGATTATTAATCATTGGAAACAAGGATTTTTTTTGTATTAGGTTTGGCTCATAGACTGTTATGTGTTGCCTCACAACATCCTCACAAAACAGGGACAATTATAATATATATTTTATATCTGAGAAAAACCTTCACACTGAGAGTTTAAGTAATTTAATTGAGATCACATAGGCAGAAAGTGTCAAAGATGTACAAAAAATAACTAAATTGATACTTGAAGGGAAAGGATCATGGGGAGATTTGCATTTATTTATAATCAGGATTAGTATAAAGGGGAATGGCCATTAATAGGAAAAGAATGACAGAGAGAGATAATTTTCTTTATTTTCAAATGAGAAGGAATAAAGGATAAAGACATCGAACTAGACCTGTAAAATACAATCAGGAGATGCTGAGCAGAAGGGCCTGCCCTGAAAGAGGGTCCAGTAGATAAGGAGGGAGAGTGACACAAGACCTGCAGAGGAGAGTCTGAACCAGTGTGGCCAGGATTATATCTTTATATCATATTTGGAAGACAATAACAGGGACCAGAGGAAGGGAAGGAGAATGAGAAGGAGTGAAAATAGGAAAGTTTAAATAAAGGAGGCACAGGGAAGAGGTAGTTGATACATCACGGAATAAAACATTCTGAAATGGGCTTTCATTTCATCTTGTGGAGCATGAAAATAGCCATCAGAATAATCTAGAATTAGTCTGCCAGGTTGTAAAAGACATGTGGTGTAGTCAACTCAAAGTCAGGCTGATGGCCAGCTAAGGGACACATGAAGGAGATCAAAGACAATTGAGCCTAGAACACACAGACCTCAGGGGACCTGGCAGATAACTACACACCAAGAGTAGGCCCAGATGAGCCAGTGAGGCCTCATATGAACAGACTGCACAGCTCACCAAAAACTCACCAGCTAACGCTTTATGATACTTGTTTTGGACATGATATCTTATGTGACATTGGCTAACTGATACATTTTCATCTTTTAAATTGCTATTCATTCTAAGCCACAGTCTCCTCCCCAGACCTGATTTATTTTTTAACCTAGCACTAAAAAATGGCACAGTGTATATTTTTCATGTGTTTTTTCCTCATCAACTACAATGATAGGAGGGATCTTTGCAACTGAGAGAGGAACCACTTAATAAATGTTTCTTGATTGAATGCATGATGTGGATTCAATGAATAAAATACCTCTTATTACTAAGACTAAGAACAGTTAGGTATGTCAGAGAGTTTGGTGTGTTTGCCTCTGGTTTTATGAGACATTTGGTACAACTAAATTTCATCCACCAACATATGATGAAATTTCAGAAATAATACTAGAATATCCAGAGTATTTCCACTAGCACACTGAGAATAATGTGTTAATTAAAGTTTATCCAGGGAAGCAGATGTGGCTCAAATGACAAGAGTACCTTCCTACCACTTAGGAGGTGCAGGGATCAAACCCAGGGCCCCCAGGCCCACGGGGTGAGCTGGACCATGTGCAGTGCTGATGGGCAAAAGGAGCATCAAGCCATGCAGGGGTGTCCACCATGTAGGGGAACCCAATGCACAAGGAGTGCATCCTGAAAAGAGCCACCCATGCAAAAACAGCACAGCCTGCCCAGGAGTGGCAATGCACACACAGAGAGCTGACTCAGCAAGGTGATGCAACAAAAAGAGACAGATTCCTGGTGCCACGGATAAGAATACAAGCAGACACAGAAGAATACACAGCAAATGTATGCAGAGAGCAGACAAGGGAGGGGGGGTGAGAGCAGCGTAATAAATTTTAAAAATAGACGTCTTCACCGAGAGTCCCCGCGGTTTCCTGCTTCAACAGTGCTTGAGTGGAACCGGCGCTCACCCCTGTTGGCCAGCCACCCCCAGCTGCTTGCTTCCATCCATCCAGTGTCACGTAGCCACCACTTCTCAACCACCCATCATGACAACCACATCCCTGTTGCAGGTGCGCCAGAATTACAACCAGGACTCAGAGGCCGCCATCAACTGCCAGATCAACCTGGAACTCTATGCCTCTTACGTCTACCTGTTGATGTCTTACTATTTTGACCATGATGATGTGGTTTTGAAGAACTTTGCCAAATAGTTTCTTCACCAATCTCATGAGGAGAGGGAACATGCTGAGAAACTTATGAAGCTGCAGAACCAACGAGTCAGCCGAATCTTCCTTCAGGATATCAAGAAACTACAACGAGATGACTGGGAGAGCGGATTGAATGCAATGGAGTGTGCATTACACTTGGGAAAATAGGGTGAATCAGTCGCTACTGGAACTGCACAAACTGGCTACTGACAAAAACGACCCCCGTTTGTGTGACTTCATTGAGACCCGCTATGTGAATGAGCAGGTGAAGTTCATCAAAGAACTGAGTGACTACATAACCAACCTGTGCAAGATGGGGCCCCGGATTCTGGCTTGGCAGAGTATCTCTTTGACAAGCACACTCTGGGAAGCAGTGATGAGAGCTAAACCTTATGTTGGCTTCCCCAGAGCCACAGGGTAGTAGTGCATGTGTGTTGGGTTTACCTTTTCTGTAAGTTGTATCAACATCTTTCATTGGTACCATTCCTTCAAATAAAGTTATTTGGTACCCCCAAAAAATAAATAAATAAAAAATAAAAATAAAAAATAAATTTTAAAAATAAATTAATAAATAAATGAATAAATAAAGTTTATCCAAAGTGTTCAGGTTAAGTAGACTTAACCATGAATTTCTTCAGTGCCAAAGGAAGGTAAGAGAAAAAGTTGACAATTGGTGAAAGAGTTCAGGAGGAAAGTTGTCACACATTTCTAGAAGGTTAAAGTTGAAGAATTAGAGTTGCCATGAAAAAATGAGAATAGCTGAAAGAGATGGAGAAAAGATATAGGGCTTTACAAAAGTAGGCAGATTTTCAGTTATTCTATAAATATTTGGATGTAGACTATTCTAGTTAGCCAGGCTTTCCACCTACAATAGGTTACAACCACAGAATAGATTCCCCTTAAGATCCTCCTTTACTGAGGTCCATACTGCTTCACACCATCAAATATACATATATTCTATTTGCAGTATTTTTCCTTTTTAAACAGATGGAAAATGCAACATTAATTAAAGTTGTAAAGACTAAAATTATACATGTGTCATTTCAAATTTATTGGAACAAGATGAAGTAAACACAGACCATATAACAATATGGAAAACATTCAATTTTTGGCAAGTTATATGGTTCACATTTTAAAAGAGAACTATAGAAATAGGGTGACAGTCAAAGAATATGAAACTTACTGGAAAATTTTATACCCAAACTGCAATCAACATATGTCTTTGGCTGAGCATCATCCCTTATAACCTAAGCATTCTTCAATGAGTATAGCATATTAAGGAACTCACAATTACTATTTGATGGCAATAAGAAATGAAAATAGTTATCTAAATTATAAAAAGAAGGTACAGTAGCAAATCAAGTCATCTTTTGTGGCACTGAAAAGAAAGGCTTGGATGGCAATGGGTCCAGGAAAGGAAAGCGTAAGGGAGGATAATGACCTTCCACAGTGGAAGTTTTGCTTATGAAGGATCAAGGATTTAATCTTGGGAAGGACCAGAGTTGGGGGAAGATGGGGGAGAAAGAAGAAGATGGAAGGGATAAGGAAAGAAGATGATAAATTTTTAAACATTAAGGAGGTACAATGAATAGAGAATCAATCCATCAGGTTATAAAGTTTAAAAGACCCCAGCCTAGAGTGTCAATTCACCCTGTGACTTGAACTGGCTAAGAGAAAAAAATTTCAATGGTAAAGTCCCCTGAAGGATGTGGTTTCTCAGTCTGATGGAGGAAGCAAATATATTTAATTTGAAGAGGAAGCAGCTGGTGCTCCAAGACCCACTGCCCTACACCCCTGGGGAGAAGGTTTGTGTTCGAGGCTGAAGCACTGTGGGAGGATAGCTGTTACTTTGCTGACAATAATAATCTCCCAGATCTTCAGGCTGGAATCTGCTGATGGTGAGAGTGAAATCTGTCCCAGACCCACTGCCACTGAATCTATCAGGGACCCCAGATGGCCGGTTGGATATCTTATAGATGAGCAGTTTAGGAGCCTGTCCTGGTTTCTGGTGGTACCAATGTAAGTAGCTGCTAACACTCTGACTGGCCTTGCACTTGAGGGTGATGGTCTCTCCTACAGATGCAGCCACAGAGCCTGGAGACTGGGTCATCACGATGTCCCCACTGACACCTGCAACCAGAAAAGAGCATTGATCATGCATTAAGTCACAAATGTAGAAAAAATATATATCTAAAGGTAGGTTTTCTTTTTTATCATATATATTCAGATCTGCTTTAGATGAAATGGTTTGCTCACTCTGCATGTTAAAACCATTCTCCAGTTTTATAAAGATAATACTCTTCTAAACCTCTCACCTGAGGCCCAGAGCACCAGCAGGATGAGCAGTTGGGAATGTGACATCATCTTGCTCACTTCTCTGATGCACTTAGGCCTCATCTCCACGGAAACTGCATTAATAGTGCTCTGAGCAGACAACCAAGTCCCAGAGGAGTCTATGCAAATGAATGGGGAATATAAAGTCAAATATACCTGTGCAGTTAGTTGTAAAGATAAATAATGGAAGGGGATAAAAATATCATGACCACAGGAAATGTAACTACACTCTGGCAAATGGTGAGAAATCAACTTAACAACCAAAATTTTCAACAATATTTAGCACAATTAGGAAAATGAAATATTTTATCAACAATTTTACTCTTTCAAATCAACTGCACTCATCTTGAAAACAAAAGGAATTTGCAATAAAATATACACATCTGTAAGTGTAATATCATAAATTAATTAAATGTTATAAATATGGTGCCAAAACCTAGATGGAATATGTTCATATCATTGGATAGATTAAGATGTAGTGCACGTGTTCTGTATCTATCTCAGTCTATTCTTAATTTTAAACAGATATTTGAAGCTCCTCTTCAACATCCCAAAGGAACCTCACTTAATATATCCAAAACTATCCTCTGTATTGCCCTTAATACAGTATTACTCCCAAAAATAAGTCACCCAATACTTGTAATTCACCCTTAGGACTATCATTTTTTTGTCTTTATTTATTTTTTAATGTTATATTCCAAAAAATATGAGGTCCCCATATACCCCTCTTCCCCTCACCCCACTCCTCCCCCCATAACAACAACCAGGGAGAGGACTATCATTTAAGTCAACCACTTTCTAAAATCACTAGTGATTTGGAGACCTGAAGTGTAACACCTCCACCTAGTGGTCATAGGTAAAATGGCTTCTGCTCCCAAGGTCTGATAGAGCATTTCTTCATTTATTCCTACCCAAGATTAATACTTTAAGAATTATGCAAATGACAATATCATGAACACTTCTAGGCATAGGACATTAGATTATGAACAAGTAGAATGATTCGTTTTACTGGGAGGTTATACAATAAACAAGTAACATTTCTGCAGCCATTTCTAACCTGCTCTATGAGATTTCCTCCTCTGAGCTAAGCTGTTATTCAGGAAAGGTAGGGCCATGTGAACCTGGTCCATTTCAGGATCAACCCTCTACACGAACAGTCAGAGGTAAGAGAAAATTTAGGACACTTTAACAATTGTATGGGTAAAAAATTCTTTCACTATCATGAGTATAACTTTTCTTGCAGACTTTTTCAAAAGTTCCTAAGAGGTTTTCCTTGATGGGGAATGTCCTAAGGCATGTATTGTTCTAATTCTAATTAATAAGTTCATTTCCTGTAGTTTGTCTCCTTATGAGCACTTTACCTTAGGAGCGGGTCCCCTCCCAGCATTGAGGAGTAGTACTGCAGACGCCCACATCATCAGGGAAGGCATTCCTTTACATCTACATTCCACCCTGTGCATAGAACACCAAGTATCTGTGTTTACAAATGTTAATAATTAATTCAGGTTTGCTCTTTACACCCATGTATTTTTTTCTCCTCTTCCATGAAGTTGCATCTAATATACATTCTTAAGTTTGCTTATTTTGCTCGAATTTCTGCTACTTAATTGATAGGTTTCCTGCATCCGTGCAATATAATTTCCTTCCCATTCTTACACACATTCAAAAATTTAAAGCCATCATAGGTGACAGTGTGATATAAAAAAGGATGTGTCATGCAGTGTAACTGGCCCAGAGGGGTCCATCTACAATGTGGAGTGAGGAAATATTGTCTTCATGTAGGGGACAGTTGGCCTAATGCGTGAAAGGAGGTGGGGGCTGTCCTTTAAAGCCCAGGGAAGAGCACTTCAGAAAATGAACAGGACTTGGGAAAAGATGGTCCTGGGTATTCAAGAAAGACTAATGAAAAAGAGTGTGAAAGCAGAACAGGCATGGTCCAAGGGGAACATTAATTCAATGAAAAGTTTGAAGCTTAGGTTATGTACCATGAGAATCCATGGAACAAGAGTTACAATTTCATTTTAGCAGGTACTTCTGAGTCATTTTACAACCAATAACACTCTGAAGATGGTGACACAGTGGAAGTCTCTAACATTTCAGTGAAGCTGGGAAACTAGCTTTTCTATCACCTTCTTCACTGAAGTCATATAATGATTTTTAAAATTTTGGAATTTATACTTCTCAGTGTGACAGAGATAGACTGTTGTGGTTTCCCTACACATGGCTCTACTATCCCTTCTATTTGAAACTAGAGTTAACACTAGAGCTGATAGGTGTATGCCCAAGAGACAAATCTTTGGGCTGCCCATGGGCCAGTTATAACTGTTTATCTGAACTTTTAAAGACACCTATTCTCCAGTTCATTGGACTCACTCAGGATCCCTAACAAGGAGATGATGATGGACAACGAATACCTCAAGGAACAAGGCAAGTCTGCAACTGCAAGCAAGATAGTCCTGTCCATCTGCCCCATAGGATCTAATCCCACTCTCACTTAGAGGCAGAGTGGGCATAGCCATCAAAGCATCCTCAGGATTGGAGAATGAATGATGGACTAGAATAGACTTACTGTTATTCTACTATAGACGTGATTCCAGAAAAGGAAGAATTTTTCTCATTGATGTGGAGGCAGTGGGCACAGGAGTTTCTGAGAGAAGGGAGAGGGAAAAACAGGTGTCCTATGTGGACATTTTCAGGACATGAAAATCATCCTGAATGACATTGCAAAGACAGATACAGGCCATCATATATGTTGTCATAATTTACAAAATTGTAGTGTAAGCTACAATGTAAACTAAAATCCATGCCTACTGGCAATGTTCAAAAATATGTTCATCAATGATAACAAATGCACCACAAAAACAAAGGATGCTGTTAATGTGTGAAAATGTCAAAGGGGTAGGGAGCAATATTTTTTATATAACATTTATGTAATATAAATATTTTTTAAAAATTTGAAGTATAAAAATGCGGTAGACTCATTTTTAAAATTTCATTAATTTTTGCTTTTCTTGCATTCATTTTTCTTTTTTTATTGCTGCCTATAAAGGTTTTGTGAACTAAGTGCTGGTAGGAAACAATAAAATAGTCACAATGGGGAAACGGACTTTGGCCCAGTGGTTAGGGCGTCCGTCTACCATATGGGAGGTCCGCGGTTCAAACCCCGGGCCTCCTTGACCCGTGTGGAGCTGGCCGTGCGCAGTGCTGATGCGCGCAAGGAGTGCCGTGCCACGCAAGGGTGTCCCCCGCGTGGGGGAGCCCCACGCGCAAGGAGTGCGCCCGTCAGGAAAGCCGCCCAGCGTGTAAGGAAAGAGCAGCCTGCCCAGGAATGGCGCCGCCCACACTTCCCGTGCCTCTGACGACAACAGAAGCGGACAAAGAAACAAGACGCAGCAAAAAGACACAGAAAACAGACAACCAGGGGAGGGGGGGAAATTAAATAAATAAATAAATCTTTAAAAAAAAAAATAGTCACAATGGACCTCATACACTAAATGACAGAGCCACTTTAGCAAGGGAATTTACATTGCAATTTATTAATTCCATGGCAGGACTCCTGTGTCTCTTCTCCAGCAAATATTTGATATTTGTCTAACCTATAACTGACCATGTTTGCCACTATTGACACCTAGTCCAACTTGGCATCTTCCTGCATCAAGCACAGACTAAGGTAGTGTACCCAAGAAAATGAGGGTTTCAGGTGCATCAAATATTCCACCCAACATCTTCTGAGATTAGATGGAGTTAGCTTTCCCAAGATGATAAGGAAAAGGGACAGGAAGACAAGGAGGGTTGATACAGGCCTTTCTGATTTAACCACAGGTAGAGTGACAGTTCTGTTCTCTACACTGGGAAATCATTAACTAAGACTGTAGCAGGCAGTAGACTTGATCCAGTGGTTAGGGCATCCATCTACCACATTGGGAGGTCCATGGTTCAAACCCCAGGCCTCCTTCACCCATGTGGAGCTGGCCTATTCACAGTGCTGATGCATGCAAGGAATGCCATGAAATGAAGGGTGCTGCCCACATAGGGGAGCCCCATGCACAAGGAGTGTGCCCCATAAGGAGACACGCCCAGCGAGAAAGAAAGTGCAGCCTGCCCAAAAATGGTACTGCACATATGGAGAGCTGACACAACAAGATGATGCAACAAAAAGAAGCACAGATTCCCATGCCGCTGACAACAACAGAAGTGGACAAAGAAGACGTAGCAAACAGACACAGAGAAAAGACAACCAGGGTGGGGGGGAGGGAAGAAAAATAAATAAATAAATAAATCTTTTAAAAAAAGACTGTAGCAGAAGGTAGAAGAAAAAATATAAGCATTTAATAAAACCACAATGCCTTTTGAAAATTGTAGCTATTTTTTTTTATTAATTTTTTTTATTTTTTATTGACTTTGTAATAATATTACATTAAAAATATATATGTGAGGTCCCATTCAACCCCACCCCCCCACCCCCCCTCTCCCCCCCCCCCAACAACACTCGTTCCCATCATCATGACACATCCATTGGATTTGGTAAGTACATCTTTGGGCACCTCTGCACCTCATATACATTGGTTCACATCATGGCCCATACTCTCCTCTATTCCATCATGTAGGCCCTGTGAGGATTTACAATGTCCGGTGATTACCTCTGAAGCACCATCCAGGGCAGCTCCATGTCCCGAAGACGCCTCCACCTCTCATCTCTTCCTGCCTTTCCCCATACCCTTTGTCCATTATGTCCACTTTTCCCAATCCAATGCCACCTCTTCTATGTGGACACTGGATTGGTTGTGTCCATTGCACCTTTATGTCAAGAGGAGGCTCAGATTCCACCTGGATGCTGGATGCAATCCTCCCATTTTCAGTTGTAATCACTCTAGGCTCCATGGTGTGGTGGTTGTCCTTCTTCACCTCCATCTTAGCTGAGTGTGGTAAGTCCAATAAATCAGATTGTAGGTGCTGGAGTCTGTTGAGGCTCAGGATCTGGCTATCACATTGTCAGTCCAGAGATTCAAATCCCCTAAATATATCTTAAACCCCAACATTAACTGCACCTCCAGCACATTAGCATGAAAGTCTTATGAAGGGAGATCCCATCTGAGTCCAGATTCATCACACATAAACACCATTTCCAAAGAGGGGCCATCTGCCCTGGTAGTTAACCCCATCGGCCATGACCATAACTCCCATGGGTCTCTTTAGCCCTCAAAGGAACCAATATCTGGGGGTTGTATCTGCTTTATCTGTCTCTCTGACTCTGCTCAGTTGTGCATGAGGGCAAACCTTCTGCCAGCCTCCAGACTCTTTTTTAGAAACTCGTAGCCATATAAACTCATTTCTCCTTTCCATTTCCCCCTTACTTTAGGTCAAACAGCATTTTAAAGTCATGGTATTTTATGTAGACATGGATATTCTGCTGATCCGCATTGAACCTTCCGTATAAGGTCATTTTCCAGTTGCATCATCAGTTGGTAGTTGATAGTGGTCCCTCGTTGCCAGGGAGGCTCATCCCCGGGTGTCATGTCCCACACTGGGGGGAAGGCATTGCATTTACATGCTGAGTTTGGCTTCGAGACTGGCCACATTTGAGTAACATGAAGGCTGACAGAAGGAAATTCCCAGGCACAAAGTTGCTCTAGGCCTTGTTATTATTTTGGGTTTATCAGCTCACAAGCATAGTCATTAGTATCAGGGGCTCACTGTTGAACCCTCACTCCCTCCCGGTCCCCACCACTGTACCTGGGAGACTGTCGCTGCTCCCCTAGGGACCACGACAGAGCACCACTGGCCAGGAACCCAGTACCCCCCCTACTGTGGTTTTTAATTGTTGCCACTATGAGTATATCCAAACATTACCATGCACCCTGGACATATGTTCTGTACAGCTCCCTGTCAGTCATATATCATCTGTCATTGGTATCCCATACCAGTATCCCTCCATTGCCATTGTTGAAACACTCTGTGATCCAGAACTCCCCGAAATTTGAAGCCCAATATAATGTCATGGTCCCTTACTAGGGAATGGCATATAGCGATGAGTTTAAAGGATAGATAAAGAACTTGGATAAAGTTAGATAAAGAACTTAGATAAAGAATGTTGACTTGAAAAAATTCCACATCCTATTTTTTTCTTTTTTTTTTTTTTTTTTCCCCCCCCCCCTAATTATTCAGCTTTTCTTCACAGGAGTCCTAGACCACAGCAATGTATATATATAATATACAGCACTCCCACACATCCACCAGAAAACCTTTTCCCTTCCACAGTGATACTCTTACGCCCTATTCATATCATATTTACTTAAAGTGATGTACAGAGTCTGAGACATTAGCTTTCTAACAAGGTGACATCTGTGTTTACATTATGGTGCATACTTTAGGATACACAGTTCTTTACATTTTTAGTTATCCTATGTTTTACATTATGGTTTACATTATCAGTCTGTCATCTCCTATATGTTATGGTGTAATATTACATGTTTTATATCCATCCTTGTGTACTCTCAAGAAACTCCTCTCTTACCCCCCATTTACTTTGGTTCCACACATTTAATGTCCATTTTCCCTTCCACCTTGGTGCCCTCAGTGATAGCCAACCTCCGTTTCCTGAGGAGCCACTTCCAGAGATAGATGGAATAGTGTTCAGGGCCTAACTTGCTCAACTGCCCCAATGCCCTGGGAGCCACCCTTTCTCTCGAGGGATACAGTTCCCTCTATTGGATGGCATTAGTCCTCCCCAGGATGTGGGTCCACCCCCACTCTCACTACTTGGGTTTCTACCCCATGGTGTCACCCACTCTGGCAGAATGAGCATTTAGACATTCCCCAGGAGCCCGTCCTGCATCAGACCCTCCCCTCCGAGCATGCTAGACAGGTAACCCTCTTTATTATATTTTGATATGATTTTCTCGGCATTTAACTCTCCACCAACACCTGACCCTCTCCTGGTTCGTATGCTACCCCTCCCTCCCCCCACTTTTGGGCAACGTTACCCACCCGTCCCTCCCCAGCCACCCTCAAACCCGCAAAGCCCCAAGCAAAGGCAACCCCTTGCCCCCCTTTTATCTCTTCTTTGTGTTCATACTTACCACCATCTCGTCTTAAATTCCACCCCTGCAGACATCGGCTCATATCCTTCCTCCACCCTCCGATTTCCTGCAAGCCTATCGTTCAGTCTCTTGCTATCTAGGGCAGCTTGTTTATTTCATATCATTGAGGTCATGTAGTATTTGTCCTTCAATGTCTGGGTTGCTTCACTCAACATAAGGTTCTCAAGATTCATCCATGTTATCACATGTGTTTGTAGTGTGTTTGTTCTTACAGCCGAGTAGTATTCCATTGTGTGTATATACCACATTTTATTGATCCACTCGTCTGTTGATGGGCATTTGGGTTGATTCCAACTTTTGGCAATAGTGAACAATGCTGCTATGAACATTGGTGTACATATATTGGTTTGTGTTCTTGTTTTCAGTTCTGCTGGGTATATTCCCAGCAGTGGTATTGCTGGGTCATATGGCAAATCTATGGCTAGTTTTTTGAGAAACCGCCATACTGTTCTCCAGAATGGTTGGATCCTTCTGCATTCCCACCAGCAGTGGATGAGTGTTCCCCTTCCTTCACATCCTCTCCAGCACTTGTATTCTTCTGTTTTTTTCATAGCTGCCAATCTTATGGGTGTAAGATGGTATCTCATTGTGGTTTTGATTTGCATTTCCCTGATAGCTAGAGATTTGGAACATTTTTTCATGTGCTTTCTTGCCATTTGTATTTCTTCTTCGGAGAAGTGTCTGTTTAAGTCTTTTTCCCATTTTTTAAATGGATTGTTTATCTTTTTATTTTCAAGATGTAGGAGTTCTTTATATATGCAAGTTATAAGTTTCTTATCAGATATATGATTGCCAAATATTTTCTCCCACTGTGTGGGCTCCCTTTTTACTTTCTTGACAAACTCCTTTGAGGTGCAGAAGGCTTTAATTTTGAGGAAGTCCCATTTATCTATTAGTTCTTTTGCTGCTCGTGCTTTTGGTGAGATATTCATAAATCCATTACCTATTACAAGGTCCTGTAGATGTTTCCCTACACTGCTTTCTAAGGTTTTTATGGTCTTGGCTTTTATATTTAGGTCTTTGATCCATCTTGAGTTGATCTTTGTATAAGGTGTGAGATGGTAGAAAATTGTAGCTATTAATGACACTTTCCAGGTAATAAAAAATTGGGAAGAAATGTTAATCTGGAAAGTATACTACAGCAATTTCTATAAAGGTAGACTTTTTCAGGCGTTCTTGAGGAGAGAAGTTTGAGGAATCCACAAAAGAACTCAATTCCTGAAAATTCACAAATTACATAATCAGCTAAGATCTTGGCACTTCAAATTACCTGAATATTAGAATCAGGTGTGAAAATGGTTGAAAATATTAATTGTAAGCCACATTTGGACAAACTAGTCAGAATATCCACAATTGGAGTATGGGAATCTGTTCTGAGCAAAGTCACTGAATTTATAGCTTCTCTGCGCATGACCATGAATGGGCATTTAGAAACTAATGCTGCAACATATGCTGTCCCAATGACATCGAGGACAAAATCAAATGTTTTGAGCAAGACTTTATGAAGATTGAGATAAAAAGAGCATGGCATGATAATCATTATATTTATCTTAATAGCAAAGAAATGACAACCTGGTTAAGGATTGAAAAAATGTATATGTGATTTTGAAATTAAAGATCAATCTCTGACTTAACTGTGATTTTGACCAAAGAAGGAATGTGCAGTATATTCAAGAGAAGAGCAGACAAAAAATAGGTTACATCAGAAATTAGAGGTTTCTGAGGTGTGAGAGTATATTTTTATTATGATAAAGACACAGGACATAATAGACTGAGAACAAACAGACACCTGTAGAACCTGAAAATGAAGACAGTGCCCAAATATATCTTTGAACCACAGAGTAGTAAAGTGGATTCAACTTCTGGGACTATGACGTGTCAGAAGTATACAAAGAAACTTCATAGTGTAGGGATCAAGCTTATAGAGAAATCTATACTCATTTTTTGATAGGTGTATTTACCAAATAGAGTGGTTTTTAGTAGGAGTAGGAAAGAAAGAGATAATTGCCCATCATTTGTGTCTTTGCTTTCTTGCTTAGATAAAAAATCTATTTTATGGATACAAATCAATAAAGCATGAATCCATCTGAAGTGTACAATCAAAAGTATTTGGTATATATGATAGTAAGCCTAATTTTTGCATATAGATGCTATAACCTAACACTCTACTGAAATCGTTTATTAGCTCTAGCTAGGAATAAATATTCATGACTATTACAATCCTCAATTTCCTAACTGGACACTTGGTCAAAGACATATTCATCACTACCTTCTTCCACTACCCATTCCGTGTTTCCTTCACCCTGAGCAAGCATCTCAGCTAGCTGTGGCTCTTTGCGTAATGGGTTGACTCAAGCCTTCACTTCTGAAGATTCTGAGCCATGGGTAGTTAGTCATGCCTGGATTGACTTGTTGCAGTTTTCCATTGACTTTATTCACAGGGCATGGTAATACTGGGAGGTGACCTAGGTCATTTCCTGCCTTCCGGAAAAACTCTTCCTTACCTCCATTGTGTAGTAGCAGTTCTTTTCCTCTTGGTAGGAGCAATCACCCCAGCCAGTACAGTAATTCCCTTCTTTCTCTTTTGATTCAGAGACATGAAAAGACCAAAGTGGGGAGGCTGCAGTCTTACCATCAAGATCAATGGAATCGTGTTTGTGTTTCCTGGTGGAAGCACTCCTCCTTTGGGAATAAGACCTGAAGACAGGGAAACGGACTTTGGCCCAGTGGTTAGGGCGTCCGTCTACCATATGGGAGGTCCACGGTTCAAACCCTGGGCCTCCTTGACCTGTGTGGAGCTGGCCATGCGCAGCGCTGATGCGCGCAAGGAGTGCTGTGCCACGCAAGGGTGTCCCCCGCGTGGGGGAGTCCCACGCGTGCGCCTGTGAGGAAAGCCGCCCAGCGTGAAAAAGAAAGAGCAGCCTGCCCAGGAATGGTGCCGCCCACACTTCCCGTGCCTCTGACGACAACAGAAGCGGACAAAGAAACAAGACGCAGCAATTAGACACCAAGAACAGACAACCAGGGGAGGGGGGGAAATTAAATAAATAAATAAATCTTAAAAAAAAAAAAAAGTGACTAGAACCAGTAACAGAAGGAGATGGTTGCAGGGACAGGAAACAAAAACTTTCCTGGTGGATCACTGGGGTAATAGTAAGTGGTGCCACTCACATTTCCACCCCTTGATTCCAGGATTGTGAACCCCAGCTAGGGGAGAAATAGTACCATAGAGTGAATGCTTATTTAGAGCTACAAACTTCCTGGAAAGCATTGCCCCATCCCTGCAGGTACTGTCACCTAGTTGACAAGCTAAGTGAGCCCTCTTAGGATGAATACACTGAGATGGAAGAACCCTGTGTGTTGTTGGGTTTATCTCCCATTCTCACTCATCCAAAAGTCAGATTATACATTAACAGCCATTATTATAACCTTAGTACACAAAAGAGTACCAGGCCTATAAGAGATTGCAACTAGTATTTGTTTAATAAGTATAGGAATGAAAAGATTAATAAATAAATGACATAAATCAATTATGTCAACTTTATTGACAAGTAAAACAGAATTTTAAGCAAAAAACTAATGTGTAATTTTAGATTTTTTTTTTGCTATTTCATAAATAAGCCCAAATGAAAATAGGTTATCATAGATGTAAATATTCGAGAAAAATAAATTTTGATACAGAGTAATGCTACCAAATATGGCAAATATTTAATGGATTAGCGCTTTTGGATGTAAACAACTGAAATGGGGAGGGTTTAAGCTAATCAATAAAGAAAGTACAAAATTAATATGGTTTGACTTATAGATCTGATCACAAGCTGGGGCAGCATAGGAAATGTGTTGGAAGTTAGATGACATTAACATAGTCTGGGACATCACAAAAAGAGAAAGACATGATCCCACTCCTACCACAAATGGATGGTGGACCCTCCTGATGGCAACATCAGTGCTGGATGCCAGTCATGAGACATTGGAGGTTCAGACATCTACTGCTGCCATCCTGGCAGAGGATTCAGTCTGAAATATTTTAGACTCAGAGATGCATATTAGAAAATTTTCTACACGTTGTGTCCAAATTTTGTGAATCTAAAAACTGTAAATAAATTGCTAAGTGCAAATATTTTTTCCATCTTAGTGTTATTAGAGAATCCAAGACAAGAGATGACCTTTTCCAAAATATAAAATATATAAGTAAGAAGAAATAGAACCAACAAGATGGTGGCAAAGAAAGGAACTCCTAGAGTCAGCTCATGCTACAAGGCAGTTAATAATCCCCAGAGCTATCTAATGCACCTGTCTCGTAGCTACAAACCGTCAGAAGATCATCCCGCCACATAATTGAGGGAATGGAAGGATGAGACTGCCCATCTGCAGAGAAAACTCATGAGTAGAATGCTACACACCACAGAGGCAGGTGCCCATCCTCCACTAAAGGCACAATCCTTTTCGATAAGTGATCTGCAGCTGGAATTGAAAGCTCTACTTCCCAAAAATGGGGGAAGAAGAGACGGTTGGACACCAAGGTCAGCTACTGATGACTACATTCAGTGGGATGAAAGATAAACCTGAAAACAGTGAAAGTTTGAGCCTGTCAAAGTCAGAAAGTGGCCAGGAGCTGCCATCTTAATATTGCACCTGGCATGAGGGGAAGTGGGGAGTACTGAGTATCCCAGTGCTGGTGGGGACCAACTTCTTTCCATCCAGATCAGATTACCACTCTAGCCTAGGCCCTAGTGCCACCTCCAGCAGGTAAGAAGCTGCAGGGACCCGTACCAGCCTCTGTAGGAATTGCTTAACTTCTTCCAAAAAATAGATGTGGAGAGAAATTGCCTAATTCATTCTATGATGCAATATAACCCTATTACCAAAACTACATAGAGATGTCACCAGCAAAGAAAACTACAGACAAATCTCTCTAAGAACCTGGATGCTAAAATCCACAAGAAACTATGGGCTAATCATATTCAAAAACACATCACATGATTTTAATTAAACACATGTAACACCATAATCAAGTGAGTTTCATCCCTGGTATACAAGGAAGGTTTAACTAAATAATCTATCAATGTAATACACCACATTGGCAAGTTGAAGGGAAAAAAATCACATGATGACTTCTAGTGATGCAAAAAAAAGCATTTGACAAAGCAGAGCATTTTCTCGATAAAACACTTCAAAAGACAGGAGTAGAAGAAAACTTTCTCAGTATGATTAATGGTATTTGTGAAAAACTCACAGCCAACATCATATTCAATGGTGAAATACTACAGACTTTCCCTCTAATATCTGGAACAAGACAAGGATGCTCACTGCCTGTGCTCTTATTTAACATTGTGCTGAAAGAACTTCCTCAAGCAGTTAGGCAAGAAAAAGAAATAAAAGGGATCCAAATTGGAAAGGAAGAAGTAAAAATTTTACTATTTACAAATGACATGATCTTATACACAAAAATTCCCAAAGATCTACAAGAAACCTTCTAGAGCAGACTAATGATTTCAATAAATGGACAGGATAAAAGATTAACATGCAAACTCAGTAGCATTTCTGGACACTAATAAATAGTAATCTGAGGAGGAAATCAAGGGGAAAAATCCATTTTCAATAGCAACAAAAAATCAAATATCTAGGAATAAACTTAACTGAAGATGTAAAACACTTGTACACATAAAAACTGCAGAACATTGTTAAAGGAAATCAAAGAAGACCTAAATAGATGGGAGAATATTCCATGTTCATGGATTGGAAGAATAAACACCACTAAGATGTCTGTCCTACCCAAATTGAATTACAGATTTAATACAACCCTAATAAAAATTACTACAGCTTATTTTTTACTGAATTGGAAAAGTCAATTACAAATAACATTTATTTGGAAGGGCAAGACTCCAAATAGCCAAAAACCTATTGAAAGAAAAAATGGATTTGGAGGAAACATGCTACAAAGTTACTGTAGTCAAAACTGCATACTGTTGGCACAAGGATGGACATATGGACGAATGGATCCAAATTGAGAATTCTGATGCATATCCTTGCTAGGACAGTGAACTGAGATTCAACAAGGGCACCAATCCCACTCCACTGGGACAGAATGATCTCTTTAAGAAATGGTATTTTTGAACTGGATGTGTCTCAAACAATTGGGCTCATATTTCCATATAGGAGGCCCAGGGTTCAATGCCCAGGGCCTCCTAGTGAGGGCAAACTGGCCCACATGGTGTGCCAGCCCACACAGGAATGATGCCCCTGCATGGATTGCTGCCCTGTATGGGAATGCCACCCTGTGCAGGAAAGCAACCCTGCACACTAGTGCTGGCTGATGTGGAGAACTGGTGCAGCAAGATGACACAATAGGAGACAGAAAATAAGAAGATGTAGCAAAACAGGGAGCTGAGGGGGCACAAGAGAGCAATCACCTCTCTCCCACTCAGGAAGGTCCCATAATTGGTTCCAAGAGCTGCCTAATGAGAATACAAGCAGACACAGAAGGACACACAGTGAATGGACACAGGAGATAGTGGAAGGGGGGAGGAATGTGGGGGAGAAATAAATAAAAAATCTTTAAAAAAGAAAACAAGAAAAACGAAATGGTGTTGTGAGACCTGGGTATCCACATCCAAAAGACTGAGAGAGGATCACCACCTCATGCCCTATACAAAAATTAATTCAAGATGAGTCAAAGACCTAAGTATAAGAGCCAAGACCATAAAGCTCCTATAAAGGATAATTTAGGAAAGCACCTATGACACCATGCAGTACGGAATTGTTTCAGAAACTTTCCATCCAAAATATGAGCAGTGAAAGAAAAGAGTGATTAATGGAAACTCCTCAAAATTAAAAACTTTTGCACAGCAAAGCAGTTTGTCAAGAAAGAAAAAAAAAACAGTTTACTCAGTGGGAGAAAATATTTGGAATTCACTTATCTGAATAAGAGACCAATATCCACTAAATACAAGGCAATCCTACTTCTTTAAAATAAAAAGATAGCCCATTTAAAAATGAGAAAAAGATTTGAAAAGGCACTTTTACAAAGAAGAAATACAAATGGCTGAAAAGCACATGAAATGATACTCAACATAACTAGCTATTTAGGGAAATGCAAATTAAAGCAACCATGAGATTTCAACTTACACAGACAGTTGACCATTAACAAATCCCTGGCACCGAGGGATCTCTATCAACTACCAACTGATGATGCAACTGGCCTGGAAAGGAAGGTTCAATGCAGATCAGCAGGATATCCCTGTCTACATAAAATGCTGTTTGACCTAATGTAAGGAGGAAATGGAAAGGAGAAATGAGTTTATATGGCTACGAGTCTCTAAAAAAAAAGAGTCTGGAGGCTTTCAGAAGGATTGCCCTTATGCACAACTGAGCAGAGTCTAAGAGACAGATAAAGTAGATACAACCCCCAGGTATTGGTTTCTTTGAGGGCTAAAGAGACCCATGGGTGCTATGGTCATGGCAGATGGGGTTAACTGCAATGTCAGATGGCCCTTCTTTGGAACTGGTGTTTATGCGTGATGAATCTGGACTCAGATGGGATCTCTCTTCATAAGACTTTCATGCTACTGTGCTGGAGTTGTAGTTGGTGTTGGGGTTTAAGATATATTTAGGGGATCTGAATCTCTGGACTGACAATGTGATAGCTAGGCCCTGAGCCTCAACAGACTCCAGCACCTACAATCTGATTTATTGGACTCATCTCACTCAGCTAAGATGGAGTTGAAGAAGGACAACCACCACACCATGGAGCCTAGAGTGCCTACAACTGAAAGCGGGAGGATTGCATCCAGTATCCATGTGGAATCTGAGCCTCCTCTTGACATAGAGGTGCAATGGACACAACCAATCCAATGTCCACAGAGAAAAGGTGGCATTGGAGTGGGAAAAGTGGACATGGTGGCTAATGGGTATGGGGAATGGCAGGAAGAGACGAGATGTGGAGGTGTCTTTGGGACTTGGAGCTGCCCTGGATGGTGCTTCAGGGGCAATCGCTGGACATTGTAAATCCTCACAGGGCCCACTGGATGGAATGGGGGAGAGTATGGGCCATGATGTGGACCATTGACCATGAGGTGCAGAGGTGCCCAGAGATGTACTTACCAAATGCAATGGATGTGTCATGATGATGGGAATGAGTGTTGCTGGGGGGGGGAGTGGAGGGTTGGGGGTGGTGGGGTTGAATGGGTCCTCATATATTTTTTTTAATGTAATATTTTTACAGAATCAATAATAAAAAAATAAATTAAAAAGAAAAAAAACAAAGAAAAAAAAAACAAATCAGAGAACTGCTAGTGTTGGAGATGATGTGTAGCAAAGGTAACACATCCACTGCTGGTGGGAATGTAGAAAGGTGCAGCGATTGTGGAGGATGGTTTGGCGATTCCTCAGGAAGCTAACTTTAGAAATGTCATGTGATCAGGCAATCCCACTCCTGGGTATATACTGAGAAGAACTGAAAGCAAGAACAAGAATAGACATATCCCCACAATGTCCATGGCATTAGGTATCACTATTGGCAAAAGATGGAAGCAACCCAGTGTCCCTCAACAGATGAGTGGATAAGCAATATATGATATATACATACAATTGAAAATTACTCAGCTGTAAGGAGTAATGCACTATTAACTCATGGGGTAACATGGATGAAACATGAAGACCTTATATAAAATGATGTAAGCCAGGCACTGAAGGACAATTATCACATGACCTCACTGATAAGACTTAAGCAAATTGAGCAGACTCACTGAGCTAGATTCTGGAAGACAGGATATCAGGAGACAGAAAGGGAGTAGAATGTGGTGAGCTGTTGCACAATATGGGCAAAACTCATGATAAGGTGGAAGGGGGTGGTTTGGCAGTGTAGTGGGGTGATGCTGGTACAGGGATGTGAGTTGGGTAAAGGGTGCTGGAATGAGAGGGTCATCAGTGTAGGGGGATGGGTTTGACTCTCCATGAAACTGAGGAGAAAACTGTAGGAAAGAACAGGTGAACTCTGGGGATTTGTGGGTCTGTGGTAGAAACTACAATGTTGGGAATGTTTTTTCAGGAAATATAGCAGTGGAGGGGCACTGGTGCAATTGTTGTGGTGGGGGGATATGTAGAAAAAGCTGTACCTGGGGCATGCTTCTTTGGAATATGGATGTGTTCATCTTGTCATAAATTGTTATCTCAGTGGATGAAAATACACAATAAACAAAATAAAAGTAAAATCCAATTCTGAGGAGTCCTGCTATGTTCTCATATAGAGGGACAAGAGTCTCTCAAGCACATATGCAGCGCCTAATGAAAGCAAGCAACCAGTATGGCGACCCTCAATATTAATGCATGTATATATGTAACTTCTTCAAAAACTAAAACTTCATGGTTGCAGAGATTCCGAGTAGATGGAGAGCAAAGAATAGGTGTAAACTGGGGCATTTGGGGACATTGGAGTTGTTCTGTTTGATATTGCAATGAAAGATCCAAGCCTTTATAAATTTTATCAAGCCTATAAAATTATGTGTTGCGAAGTGTAAACCAAAATGCAAACTCTAGGCCATGCGTAGTAGCAATGCTTCAATATGTGTTCATCAATTGTAACAAATGCACCACACTAATGAAAGATGCAGTTAACAGGGGGAAATGAGGGTAGGGAATAAGGTAGAGTATATAGTAATCCCCTGTATTTTCAATGTAACATTTGTGTAACCTTAATCTCCTTTAAATAATGAAAAAAATGACATAGTGTTTACATACACCTGTGATTTTATGTTTCCACCAATTAAAATGAAAGCAGGTATTTTGTGCCTTAGGCATAGTACAAATAAAATAATTCTATCTTAAATGGCATCAACTCTGTACTATCAATATTGTTTAAAAAAATCTACATTGTTAGTGAAAGAAGCTCTTATACAAGTAAGAGTGCACAGTGTGTTTGGCTCAGATTTGCTGAACCTATCCTAGATCTAAGTGTCATTAGCTCAAGTATTATATGATGGTCTGTAAATAATACTAGAATCTTGGGTGTTTTTAAAGTTTTATATTGTGATGATATGCTTCTTGATAAGAGAAACTTAATAATCAAGGGGAAAAAAAGAAAGAAAGGAGATAGACACTGAGGAAGAAATGGAAGAAATTGCCTTGCCACTGTACATACAGGACAATACCTGTAGCATTGATAAAAGGCAAAATGTCAAAAACAAAGCTTTTTCATTTTGCATTTCTTTGATACTCCAATACCTTTATTTATTTTTTCTAAATTTCTAAGTATTCTATATCTAACCTTTAAACTCATCACTATATTCCATTATTCTATTAATGGAACCTGGCAATATATTGGGCTTCCTTTTTTAAGAAGTTTTGGACTACAGAGAGGTTCAACTATGGTGGGGGAGGAGCACTTGTGTGGGGTGTCACTAGTGGGGGGCACATGGTTGGGAGGGAGTTCTCCAGGGCATGTATACAAGGTACATAGTAAGGTTTGGGTATTTTCATAGTCGTTTCAATTGAAAATGATAGATGAGAGAGTGCTGAATTCCTGACCAGGGGAGCTCTGTCACATTCCCTAATGGAACAACAACAATCCCCCAAGTGCAATGGCAAAGACCAATAAAGATGGGTGCTCCAATGATGAGTCCTTGATACTGATGGCTCTGATTCCGAACCTGTGTGCCTGAAATATGAACAAGACCTATAGCTGTCGGGTGCCTAAGAGTTACCTCCTGAAAACCTCCATGTTGCTCAAATGTGGTCACTCTCTAAGCCAAACTCAGCATGTAGATGCATTGCCTTCCCCCCAGCATGGGACTTGACTCCCGGGGATGAACCTCCCTGGCATCAACGGATTACTACCAAGCACCAGCTGATGATGTAACTACAAAAAGACCATGAACAAATAGGTCAACTCAGACCAGCAGAATATCTCAGACTACATGTAATATCAGGTGTTAAAAACTGTTTTTTCACTTTGGATAAAAAGGTGGAAATGGAAAGGACAAGTGAGTTTATATGGCTAAGAGTCTCCAAAAAAGAGCTGGGAGATCATCAGGGGGAGATGCTTATGCATGCCTCAGCAGGGTACCAGAGATAGCCAATGTAGGTGGAAACCCAGGCGCTGGTTATCCTGAGGGCTGCAGTGACCCACAGGTTCTACGGTCAAGGCAGATACCTCTGGAGTTCAGGGCCATGTCAGTTGGCCCTACTTTGGAGTTTGTGTTCCTGTGTGTGATGAAGTTTTACTCAGGTATGAATGTTCTACACATGCCTCTTCTATTACTTTTATCGAAACTGTGGTTGGCATTTGGGTTGGTGTATACTCAGGAGACCTGGATCTCTCAACTGTCCATGTGATGGCCAAGCCCTGGGCCTCAGCAGACTTGCAGCTCCTACCCTCTGGTTTCTTGCACTTCCCCTGGCCAGGTGACAGGGAGGTGAAGAGGGTCAACCACCACCACACCAGGGAGAAAAGAGTGCCTACAGCTGCAAGCAGGAGAATTGTATCCAACATCCCTGTGGAATCTAAATCCCTCTTGATGTAGAGGGGGACTGGACATAGCCATCCCACGTCCACAAGATGGAGGAATAGAGTATGGATTAGAGTGGGCTTACTGGTGTTCTGCTGGAGAACTATTGTGATTAGTAAGGGAAGAAATTGTAGTGGTGATGTGGAGAGGGTGATGTGGAGAGGCTGCTGATGGTCGGGAGAGGGAAGAAGAGATATGGTGTGGGGGCATTTTAAGGATTTGGAGTCATCCTAGGTGGTCCTGCAGGGATGGATGCTGGACATTGTACGTCCTGTCGTGGCCCACTGGGTGGACTGGGGGAGAGTGTGGACTATAATGTGGACCAGTGTCCAAGTGCTAAAGCAGTTCTCCAGAATGTATTCGCTGGGTGCACTGGATGTGCCACAATGATGGAAGAGGTTGTTGATGTGGGAAGGGTGGTGTGGGTGGGGTGGGGGGTATATGGGGACTTCATATTTTTTCAATGTATTATTTAAAAGAAAATAAGGAAGAAAAATAAAAAAATAAAAACAGTGTTAATTAAAGTGATTCATCCTCCAATCACAAGATTGGAATCAGATAGCAAAAGGATGAATTGCCCTGGGGAAAGCTGTCACGTATATCTAGAGTGATCTGGTTAAATAATAAGGAATTGTCATTGAAATAATGAATATTCCTGAAAAAATGGAAAGAAAAGAAAAGAACACTAACGAAAGAAGTAGGGAAGGAAAGCACCCTCAGTGACACTGACACTTCCTTAGGCTGCAAAAGAGCGTGTCTGCAAGGAAAGACTGATCCAGGGAGACCACCTTCCATGCAGGGGGCTTGGATAGGAAAGGTCCAAATTAGAAGGTCCAAAGTTAGAGGGTAATTACAAAAAAAGCAGGAAAACTGGGAGGAGAATAAGGCATTAAAAATTAAATTCCAGAATCAAGGAGGGACAGGGAAGAGATTGTCATCTATCAGAGTATAACCCTCACTGCACACTTCCTCACAGTACAGACAGAGATTTTTGGCTCAGATATGTGATCCATTCATAGGAAATGTGAATTACCTCTTACACAAAATTCCTGGCCATGTCTATGAGAACTCTACAGCACTTTTCCTTTTTTCTTCTTCTTTATTTTCTTTTAAATATTGCATTCCCATATACCCCCCACCCCCATACCCCACTCCTCTCCACCTCTTCCATCATTGTGGCACATTCACTGCACCTGGTGAATACATTTTGGAGCACAGCTGCACCACATGGACAGTGGTCTATATTGTAGTCTACAGTCTCCCCCATTGTGCATAGTGGGCCATGGCAGTTCCCACAATGTCCAGCATCTGTCCCTGCAGCACCACCCAGGACAACTCCAAATCCTGAAAATGTGCCATCACATTTCCTCTTCCCTCTCCTGACCATCAGCAGCTACTGTGACCACTTTCTCCACATCAATATTACAATTTCTTCCCTTACAATAGTTCTCCAATAGGACACCAGTAAGTCCACTCTAATCTATACTCTATTCCTCCATCCTGTGGTTAAGTCCAGTCCCCCTCTACATCAAGAGGGGGCTTAGATTCCACCTGAATGATGGATGCAATTCTCCTGCTTCCAGTTGTAGGCATTCTTGGTTCCCTGGTGTAGTTGTTGACCATCTTCATCTCCCTGTTAGCTGACCTAGGTAAGATAGTTTCTTCAAAATCCCTAAATATAGTTTGACAATTATGTTTGGACTTGGTCCTTCCATCTCATTATGTATTTCTATTTATCATAATTTCCTCTTGGGTTTTGATTACCATGTCCAGAATTTGGCTGGATTGGTTTAGTTATCTTTGCACATCTTGTTCCTTCAAGTGGTTTAGAAGTGTTAAATCCTGTTGCTGTTCTCTGTCTACTAACCTTACCCCTTTTTATTTCCATCATTGTCCACACAGCCTGAAGGGGAAAGCCAAGGTCTCTGAACACGGGCAGATGCTCCTTATGTGATTCCACCTTCCACTATCCACCTCACCCACCCTAAGACCATGAAGAATGAGGTGGGCTTTCCCCAGCTCTGTGCAGAAAACTAGCACTAGCTGATTCAAGGGCTAGTTCCTACACATGATGTCTCCATCAATTTGATCACATAAGTTAAATCTTTGTTTTTTGCTATGGGATAAATTCAGCATTTTTCTATTTTTTCTCTGATTTTAAGATTTTGAGAGTATGAGTGACAGGTTCATAATACTGAACACAAAAGTCCACATTGTGCCTTGTTTCAATATCTTCTTTTCCTCCTGGTCTGCCTTGTTCCTATGTGCTCTTCTTTCTTGGAACTTTGTTTAGATCTCTGCCAGGTTTCCCAGGGCAATGTGGGAAATGGATGACAATGGGCCTCGCTGCTTCTTCCCAGCAACAGACCAGCAGGACTTAACTGTGTGTGGATGAGGATGAGTGGGAGAATCAGGAAGCAGCCTAGCTCAACCCTAACTAGCACACAGAGGCACGAGTCAAAGGAGAATAAAGGTAATGAGAGTGGATTTAAGACATTCCCTAAATCTCCAAGAGAAATTATTTTTAATTATTTTTTTATTTTTAAAGAAATTTTAGATTACATAAATGTTACATTGAAAAACATAAGGGATTCCCTTAAAAATATATATATATTAAAGATTTATTTTATTTACTTAATATATACCACCAGTCTCCCAGAACTATCTCCGGGAGGCACCAGGAACCAAACCAAGCACCTCCCACATGGGAGGCGAGTGCCCAATGGCCTCAGGGACATCCACTTCTTGTCGGTTGTGACATCTCCTGGCTTGTGGCATCTGCTTGTTGTGTTGGGAGTGGCATCTAGCTCATTGCAGCAGGAGGCGGCCTATGCTCATTGTCTTTCAGGAGGCACTGGAACACAAACCAAGACCTCCGATGTGGTAAGTTGAGCCATATCTGCTTCCCTATAAGAATATTATTTTTATTTTTTTTCCACATTTTTTGTCTTTATTTAATTTTTTAATATTACACTAACAAAAATGTGGTCCCCATATACTCCCACTCCCCTCACCCCACTCCTCCCCCCATAGCAACAATCTCCTCCATCATCATAAGACATTCATTGCATTTGGTGAATACATCTCTGAGCACCACTGCACCTCATGGTCAATGGTACACATCATAGCCCTCACTCTGCCACGTTCCATCCAGTGGGCCATGGGAGGACATACAATGTCCGGTAATTGTCCCTGCAGCATCACCCAGGACAACTCCAAGTCCCGAAAACGCCTCCACATCTCATCTCTTCCTCCCATTCCCCACCCCCAGCAGCCACCATGGACACTTTTTCTACACCTATGCCACATTTTCTTCGATTACTAATCACAATAGTTCATGAATAGAATATCAGTAAGTCCACTCTAATCCATATTCTATTTCTCCTCAGCGGAGTCCCAGAGAAAGATAAAGTTGATACAACCCCAGGTATTGGTTATTCTGAGGGCTACAGGGACCTACAGGTTCTATGGTCATGGCAGATGGAGTTGAGTGCCATGTCAGTTGGCCCTTCTTTGAAGTTGTGTTTCTGTGTGATGGAGCTGGATTCAGAAGTGATCCTTTTTCACAAGCCTCTCCTGTTACTTTTACCAGAACTGTAGCTGATGCCGGGGTTTAGTATATATGCAGGGGATCTGAATCTCTGGACTGACCATATGATAGCCAGGCCCTGACCCTCAACAGACTTCAGCTCCTACACTCTGGTTTATTGGACTTACCCCACTCAGCTAACATAGAGGTGAAGGTCAACCACCATACCATGGAGCCAAGAATGCCTACAACTGCAAGCAGGAGGACTGCATCCAGTATCCATGTGGAATCTAAGCCCCCTCTTGATATAGATGTGGAGTGGACACAATCATTCCAAGGTCCATAAGAATATTATTTTTAAAAAACAAACCCACAAAGAGAGGAAGAACTGAGCAGGAGCAACAGCAGCAAAACATTAGCCCTTATAATGCAGATATCAGGTCGTAACTAAATTAACTGACCCAGGAAAGCAAATAAGATCATTAGAAGGAGCAGAAAGCAGACAGACATCAGAATCTTTCAGACACTGTGCTCAGGACATGCATTTCTGAGGCATGAAGCAGAATCAGGACAGTAGAAGGAAAGATCAGGGCCTTGGCCCCTCATGGAGATGAAGAAGACAAGGAGGGAGAGGTTCTAAGTGCTGGACCCCAGACCAGCAGGGAGCAGTTGTATGTCCATGACAGAACTGAGGACTAGGCCAGCAGAGAGGGCAAAGAGCATGAAGAACCAATGAGAACATGCTGATGTCACAGCTCCTCCAGAGCTACTTGTCTCCGTAGATGTCTATGATGGGTTTCTCGGCTGTGCCTGGAGCAAAATACAAAGTAGGAAGCAGGAGGGCAGGGAACTCTCGGGCACAGTCAAGGTGCTGTCTCACCATCACTCTTGACTGTCCAGCTGGAAACCACAGTGCTCAGTATGCAAATCTTGGTAGCTGAGATAAGCTCCTCCCAAAGTAGTAAATCCTGACACAGAAGCTACTCTTTTCTCTTCCATACAGAGAAGCAGAACAATACCTACAGTTTAATGTCCCCTTAGAAACAAGAAGAGAGTCTGTATTTTCAAGAGTGGAACCAGAATCCATGGTCTTGTGGCCTGCACACACATTTTCCCCTGGACAACTACACTTCTTCCAGCACCTCCTTCTTCAGAAATGAGTAGAGCTGACACAGCTCTGAAGCAGCAGAGGAGCAGCTCTTTCTCAGGTGACCTCTCTGTCTCCTTCTTTCTGAACAAAAGGGACCCAGCCTTGCCCTTTGGGGACTGAGCGAATGTCCTTCATGACATTCTTGGCACTCTATTACTGGAACAGCCAATTGCTCAGATTCTATGAATCACTGGATGGAAGCCCAAAAATGTCTGCCTCTCCTTGTGGATGTCAGCTTAAATCAAGTGAAAATGGTCGATGTTATGATCCTATGGAGGAACCAAGCTGAGGTGAAAAGAATCACCTGCATAAACTCTACCATGTCTGATAAGCTGGACAAAACACATATGCAACAACAAACTTCAAGATGGATTATCAGGCACAAATATTCCAGAACCAGGTAGGGAAGATGCCACACCTCAAAACTTGCAGAGAGCAAAATTGTGGTATTGTGTCCCTGACACACTGGGTGCTTTGCTGTATGTGAGGGGAACCTCAACATAAAAACTAACTATGTAAAATAAAAAGTAAATACAATGTTTCTCAACATCTTAGACCTGAGTAACATTAATAAGAGAGATTATCAATAATTTTCAAAATGATTTATAGATGTATCCTTAGTCTCTCTATTTCTCTTACTTTCCCCCTCTCTCTTTTCCTCTCTTTAACTTTCTCTTCTCCATAAGTAATTTAAGAGTTTATTATGAGAATCTAACTTTGCTGGGGTCAAAGCTTCAGTGAGAAATTTGTTGGAATGTTCCCCAAGAAGTCCTATTTCTTTCCCTTTTGTACAGTCAATCCAAGAACCTATCTGACTGCTTCATTGATGCTTCTCTTTCCCTCCATCCATCTGGTCAACATCTATCACAGTTGCTTCATACAATGGCAGGTCCTGGCAGTGCCTCCAAGGCATCTTTTGCCATGTAATGAACCACACACATACTAAGAGTCTCAACACTTCTCAGTAATCCATTCTGTTACAAGAGACATCAAAAAATCATTCCTATAGAATACAATAGTACATGATAAACAAAATGCCTTTCATTGCAATGGTTTTTAAAATAATCATCTTTGATTTGTTGCAAATACTTTTTTCTAATAGTCATTCCATTGCACTCTTCACATTATATTTCCACTTTACTCATTTAGGATCATATATCCCTTGTACAACCAGGTCATCGCTTCATTTCCCTTTCCAGCCCATCACCCCACAGCTTCTATATTTGTGAAAGAATTCTCCCAGGCAGAATCAGGAAAGGCCTTGACTTTTTGCATTCTTGATTTCAAGATTACAGAAAAGTATTTAATTTGACGAAAAAAGCTCACGAATGTCGATTCTTTAAGAATGATATGTAGAATTGTATATGAATGTGGAAGATTCTACTAGGCATATGTACAATTGCATATGAATGTGGAGGATTCTACTAAATATTTACTTTTCTAAAAATAAAGACAGTTTTATTGTTTCTGAAGACCTTAAAATGAATTTATTTCCATAATTAAAGATCTAATAAAAATATACATTAGGTAGAAAGAGAAAGTGTCATTGCTCCTCTTTCCTTCTCAGCATATCCTGTAATTCCAGCAAATTACTGAGAATAGTCTGCTTCATATCCTGTATTAACCTGTATTAATAAACATTTAAATTCCATTCAATTGGGATCATGGTATTACATCCTCCATAACATTCAGTCAAACCTGAGTGTTTACCTTCCATGTGACTATATACAGACCCACTTTATCCTCTTACTAGCTGCTGTCTCTTCCATTGCATTGCTCTATCCTAATTAGTTTAACTGAACACATATTGATTAAGACATCAGTTATTTTTCACTTTTTACCTTCTAAACAAGATTTATCTGAGAAGGCTCATATATACACCTGGGCACATTCACCCAGTCGTTTCCAGCCCCAGCATAGTCCAGGAGCTTGTTTTTCCTACCCACTACCCCGCACCTTCTTCCATGCCTGCAGCTTCCACTGGGTGACTTCACCCTGGGGGTATAGCCTGCTGAGCAGTGTGGTTCAGTGCCTGAGCTTCAGTGCAGCTCGCAGCTCCGTCCCTTACTGCCCTGAGCAGGTCACTGAACCTCTCAGCACTCAGGTTTCTTCACCAACAACTCAGGATGATATCAGGTTTTACTCTATAAAATGTAGAGAATAATTAAATGTGGCATCCATGTACAACGTCTGGCACATTTTAAGAGCTATGTAAATGTTGGCTACTATGGTATACATTCCTGGTATCTCTGCAGAGAAAGCCTCTTTCTATCTTTCTTTCAAACCACGTTGGCTATAGCTGGGTCAGCTATTTTGCACATGTAATTTCCACTTGCCAAATTCTCTCTTTCCTCTACTTCCAATTTGACCCCACTCTATATTCATCTTTGTTGAGACCCACTGCTGATTTTGCTATTCAGGGCAACTACCAAAGCTCCCAGTGATAGATCCAAAGAAACCTGCCATGCTCTTCAGAATGACAATTATAATGTCTTTTATATAGCTTGTTGTTGTGAAAGTCAGTATCAGAACTTAGTCCTATTATAATTTAGTACTGCTGATCTATTACTGATTTTTAACTATTTGGTTTCCTCATTCATTCTACAAATGTTTGCCAATTATTTGCCTAGTAAAGACACTGGACTGGGCCTCCCAAATACTAAAGAAATAAAATATCAACCATTTGACAATCTAGTGAAGTAGAAAGAATCTAACAGCAGATAAGAGCAATTAGGCATTCTAGGCCCAATTGCCTGCCTCTGTGCGCTGCAAGATTTGGTCAGCTGCTTGGAGATAATCCAAGAGACATGAGTCTTAGAAACAATTAGATGCCCACATTCTAACCCAAGTAGGCAAAGGTTTTGTCAAGTAGAGGAAGTGTTTTCTAAAAGCTGAAGGCCGTAAAGATCTGTAAGGAGTTTAGCCTGGTGGGAGCAATGTATGCTGAGGGTGGGAGTGGAGGGTTACAAGGGAAACAAGACAACAGTAGATGAAGCTGTTCACAAAACAACATGAGGTTTTTGGTATCCCTGCTTGTGTTCCTATGGAAATGCCATGGCATGCCATGATTCCCTGGCAGCCCAAAGACAGCAAGGACCTGGGTGAGCTCCACAGAAATGGTGCACACTTGTGTTGGGCTTTACCTGCTCTACAACAAGAGAACAATCAGCCAAAATAAAATCTACTTTCCTACTCTCTTTACCTTCATTTTCATATCACGTCATCAGTTGCTTAATATCAAGTACATTTCAATATCAAGTACATATGTCTTGGATTGGTGTACAGGTAGTCTTTCTGTTTTGAAACAGCATCATGGCAAAGGAACAGTTCCAACAGGAAGAAAGGCTGGCATTAATGCTAACTTAGAGATGCTAACAAATTTCTTAACTACACTGAATGAGGGTTATCATTTGCAAAACACCTCTCCCTGTCCGGAGAAGGTATGAAGAGGTGGCAATCTTTATTTTGCTTGTTTTTTCTTCCCACTTTACATTCAGCCTACATTAGGGGAAGGAGGGAGGGAAGCAATCCTGATGTGGTAAAATGCTAGAGAAAGGGAATATCGGGCCATGGACAAAAATGTGTTAATCTCTAGGACTGCAGATTTGACCTAAGGAAACACACATTTCCCCCTGTCGGGAGAGCTCAGGGCTCCCACGCCTGCTGGAAAAGGTAGTTAAGATTCAGCAGCTAAACCAGACTCTGTTCCACTTCTGTTCCACTTTTGTACAATGAGATATCAGAGAAATATCACTGTGTTGGACGTTTGGCCCAGGGACAAAGGTGGAACTCAAACATGAGTAAAATCCAAACTTTCCTCCCTCAGTTGTCTGTGCCTTATGATCCTTGTGTTATAAAACGACCTATAAGCTGACTCGTTGCAGCCAGACTTTGATATCCTATGGGGTAAAGAGAAAGAGAAAACCTGTAAGCAAACTTGAGAATCGATTGCACATTTTCTCTGTTTCTCTGAAGGACAAGATTCAGTCACTAGGTGAGAATAAATTGCCTGAGTGATAGTTTCAGAAATTTACTGGGGAGCATCATCACAGATTCTGAACAGAGCCTTGCTCAATGGTCAGAAAGGAAAACTCAGTTTTTGTATGAGTGAGAGACTAAGAGAAACCACTGTGTGTTCAATTTTGGCAAGGGGACCAAGCTGGAAATCAAACGTATGTATTTTTCCAACTGTTTCTTACTGTTTCTGTCCATTGGATTTCCCTTTTTGTTCCTTTTTGTGTATTTTTAGTAGTTGCAGGCCAGGGATGTAAAAAATTTCAGTCCTAGATTAGATCTAGAGAGGGGAAAATTGTTCCCCAGGAGGCTAGCTGATGGCTAATTTTTGTGATTTACAAATCAAAATAATTTAATTGGATAAGGGGTCTTGGTGCCCCTCTCAGGGAAGGCTTTTTCTTACAGGGGGAAACTTAAGAAGAAGCATTGTGGTTGACTTTTGGCCAAGGGATCAAATTGGAATTCAAATGTAAGTACATTTTTCCTCCATTATTTGTGAAATTTTTGCACTGTTGTAATATTTGTGTGAATTTGTAATATTTAGCCTAATTAACCATTCCTAGTGACCCAAAAGTAAATGGCAGAAAATCTTCCAACAAACTATTGGATTCTTTTAAGGTGAATAGGATTTGTAGGGAGAATGAGAAAGAAAGAGCTGGAATTCCCTCCAAATTAGCCAATCTAGTCTGATTAGGTTCAAAAAGAGGAGGTTTTTGTTGAAGGGGAAGTGTGGGTCCTATCACTGTGGCTCACCTTTTGCCAGGGGACCAAGGTGGAGCTCAAACGTAAGTGCCCTTCTCTAAACGTTTTTCTTATAGATTTGTGAATTTGGGGGGTTTTCATATTTGGAACATGGATTGAGGTCAGTTCTAAGGAGCATGGGATTCTCCCTGAAATCAGATGAGTAAGGGGCTGACAATCAGTTCATCTCAAGGAAGAACTTAGAGCCAGTCAGTTGATGCGGCATTTAAATGGCCAGATTTTCTCCGTATCAGTCAATCTAGTAAGAATCGCAGCAGGAAGGCATTTTTGTTGATAAGCAAGTAATTAAGCTAATACTGTGGATCATCTTTGGCCAAAGGACCCATCTGGAGATTAAACGTGAGTAATTTCTCTCTACTGCCTTCTGAAATGTATGTCTAATTGCCAGTATTGTCTGTTACAGGCTTAATTATAAGTTTCGTGGTGTTAGTAACTGAGAGCATTTCAGATTTGTCATCAGTTTAAGAAAGTTAAACACAGTTCTAAATGTAGATTTGGAGACAAAAATGGTGAAAATTGATTTAAATTAAATACCTCAGAAAAAAAGTATGTAGATGAATGAAGAATCCTTGGAATTATAAAAAACAATAGTAATTTCATTTTCATTGGGTTTTGCCAAATATTTTATTGGTTTTTTGCTCATTATATATGATTAAGAAAAGGAGAGAAATGTATTTCTTAGTCTGTGTTCTCATTTCTCCCGAGAATTATTTTACAAGTAGAAAAATCAATAGCGTGAACTAAAAGCCAGCAAAAAGCTAGAAAAGTATACCCAATTGTCAAGTAGAAGAAGTGGCTTAATGTCATTTTTTAGAGTCTGAGTGGTAGACTGTCAAAATCAGCTTAGAATGTTCATGCTCTTCTATAGGAAGAAAGCCTTGACATGTTATCTTCTTTTTGTTGTAATCCAATTTTCACATTGGACTAAACATGAAATGATCTTTTATGATAATGGTGGCAAGACTGTTGTCCCCAAAACCCCAGTTTCAAAGAAATGTTTAAATGAAGGAAAGTAAAATTATTGCATTTTTAATTGGCCACAGACTTGTAGAAAAGCAGGAAACATTTTACTTAAAGAGTGGCCACATTTTTATAGCACCAAGGAGGCCGTGGCACGGCTAGCGTGGGCCATATCTTCTTGGCAGTATTTCTTCATGATTGAGTGACTTCCGTGGCCATGGCGCTCGTGCGGCAGTGAGTGCCTGGTTGCTAAGGTCTGCAGGAACCCAGCACTGATCCATTTAAATTTTCCATGGCCTGCTCTTCTTGACACACAGTGATACAAATAATGCCACTAATGAAATGCGGTGGACATTAGCTAATGTGGGAAAAACAGGTAACATATCTATTTGTTAGAGATTTCAGATATAAAATTCACACTCATTTCTATTATTATATCCCCTTAATTTTCACTAGGGGACTATAAAGAGCAGAATGCAATTTTTTTCAGTGATGTATAAATTATTTCAATACCTGTGATAAAATTTATTTAGATGATGAAAGCATAATCCAAAAGAGATAAATGTATATAACTCTTTCAAGGCAAACTCCACAGCAGCAAAAATCAGATTCAATGTCAGCAGTCTAACCTCTCAGGTCTTGATAAATTTTACTGAGTTCACATCAAATATCATTAATACATTAACCGATAAATAGAAATAAGCTAACTTTGTGATGTTTTTAATTTTCAAAAATGTGACTGATTTGGGTAGGAGTATGATATTTCAGTTGTACAAAATATCTAATTATTTATGTATGTCATTAATAATTTAACATAAACATATTTTCAATACCTTAATTCTTTAATAGAAAAATTTTAGTCGAGATATTTTAATCCCATCGCCTCTAAAAGAGTTTATTAATTTGGCTTTACTTAGCAGCAGCTGATTTCAAAAGTGATGTTTAAGGGAGATTATTCTGGTCTAGACAAACTTGGCAGAGGTATTTAGGGCCTTTAAAACTCTATTAAAAGCTAATATGATTATTTGAATAATGCTCTGATCTAATGGAGTAACTGTTTGATGTTTTAATGTGTAGGGAAACCCAGATGGGAATATCACAGAATGTTTCCCTTCTCCTTAATTTCTAGAGGTCATATTTTTTTTTCTGCATCGCTAATTTATGCAAGGCTCTGGAAAAATTAGTCATGTAAGTTTAAACGAGAAATTCAGTATCTTATATTGAACTGCTTGGGTAGCTTTATAAGAACCATAAACTTATCTGCTGACTTCTAGCAAAGGATTCTGGATTTGTTTTGTGACTTTAAACGAGAGCAAACTGAGTGGAGTGGTTGGGGACTTGCTGTCCCACTCGGGGCTGGAACACAAGGGGCATTTCCAGCGGCCACCTGGCAGCTTCTCAAGGTCAGGGCTGAAGCCAGCCAGCTCGTCCTGGGCAGGTGGCCAGGGTCACAGTGGACCCCAGATCATCTCAGCACCCCTGGGCTGGCTGAAAACCGCCCCCGCACAGCTGGAGACTCGGGCCAGGGCCCAGGACTCACCTAGAGCCTCTGGGGAGGGGAGAGTGGGTGGCAGGGCCCAGAAGGCAAAGGGGCCTCCCCCTCCAGGCGCAGACATGGGCTTGGGACCCACTCTGCAGGGTGCATCCAGCCCTGCCACGGCGAGGGAAGCACGGGGGGCGGGGGCAGCCTCGAGCCTAGGGCAGCTCTGGAAGGGGGACCGGGCAGTGGGAGCCGGAGCCTTCCCCAGCGGCCACTGCCTCGTCTTCCTCCACGGGGACAGCGCACACCTGTCCTGGGTTCTGAACTCTGGGGGTCAGAGGAAGAGGTGTGGGTGTCTCTGCCGGTGGCACTGAGATCACTGCACGAGGCAGGGAGAACAGGGGAAGGACAGAAGGTGAGGTCAGACCAGCGAGCCAGGAGACCTCAGGTGGTGTCAGAGTTAGAACAGCGATGAGCCACCCAAACGCAAGGAAAGAGCCACAGGAGAAAGAGGTTGTTGATATGGGAGCAGGGGGGATGTATGGGAACCTCTTAATATTTTTTAATGTAACATTTTTTGTGATCTCCGTATCTTCAAAAAACAATTAATTTTTTAAAATTTAATAAAAAAAAAATGGGTAGGTGGCAATGAGCAGAGACTCAGAACCGTGGAGCCCAGCACGGTGCCTCCTGGGCTCGTGGCTGCACTGACACGGAGTAGGCATGCTGCTGTGTGTCTGTCCCCACACCCCGCCTGACCACCCCTCTGTGCTTCCCTCCCCAGGGAGCGTGGCCAGCCCGTCCCTTCCTCTTCCCCTGTCCCCGGAGCAGCTCGCTTCTGGAACGGCCTCCGTCGTGTGCCTGTGCACGGCTACTGTCCCGGTAACGCCAAGGTCACCTGAAGGTGGACGGAGCCGAGTGGACCAAGGGCGTCCAGAGCAGCGCCCGGAGCAGGACAGCGAGGACGGCACCTCCACCTCCACAGCGTCCTGACGCCGCCCGCGGCCCAGCACAGCGCCCACACCAAGGAGGACTGCAGGTCACCCCGAGGGCCTGCGCTCCCGCTGGTCAAGAGCTGCACCAGGAACCAGGCTGGAGCCTGCGAGGCCGCCCCGGCCCAGGGCGCTGCCCTCTCCCCAGAGATGCCCGAGCCTCTCAGTCCTGCAGCCCCTCCCCAGCTCACCTCCCCTGCCCCTTTAGGTCAAAGATCCTAATAATTGGGGGAAAGAAAAAAAATGAATGAACCAATAAAGTAAATGAAAATGCTTTGCACCTGTGATTTCTCCTTCCTGACTTAATGTGGTAATACGTTGTTTTTCAAATTGCCATTTTTTTCTTCTAAGGAACTAAGTCATTAGTTGCCCCAAGGACACCACCATTTACAGAAATCTATCCTCTACCCTGCCCTCTATAAGAGCCCACTGTCTTCAGAGCCTGCTCCACAGGGCATGAGAGGCTGCCTTGCTTTCCCTTCTCAGCCAGCCCATGCGGTCTTTCCAGGGAGGAAGTTCTCAAAGTCACACATGCTTGATCCCGTTAAACCTCTTCTGAGAACTTAACACAAAGCAAGTTTTTAGAAGGAAACAGGTATAAGAAGAGTCATTCCCTGCAGCGTTATATTTAAAAAAAAAAAAAACAGAAAAAAACCAGATACCACCTAAATGAGCAAGCAATAAGAAAATGTTTAAGTCCATTATGGTACTTCAAATTAATGGAGAGTATTAAGCCTTGGTTACATTTTTATTTTATTTTTAAAAAAATATTTATTTATTTATTTGTTTCTCTCCTCTTCCTCCCCACCCCGGTTGTCTGTTCTCTGCATCCACCCGCTGCATCTTCTTTGTTCGCTTCTGTTGTTGCCACTGGCACGGGAATCTGTGTTTCTTTTTGTTGTGTCAGCTCTCCGTGTGTGGGGCACCATTCCTGGGAAGGCTGCACCCTCCTTCGCGCTAGGCGGCCCTACCAACGGGGTGCACTCCCTGTGTGTGGGACTTCCCCATGCAGGGAGACCCCAGTGCAGCAAGGAACTCCTTGTGTGCATCAGCACTGCGCATGGGCCAGCTCCACACGGGTCAAGGAGGCCCGGGGTTTGAACCTTGGACCTGCCATGTGGTAGACGGACGCCCTAACCTCTGGGCAAGGTCCACTGCCTTGATTACATTTTTAAAGGTGTATTGGGGGAACTTCTGTCTTCCAAGTGCCCTAATGAGCACTTTAATGCTCACAACCCTGTGAGGTTAAAAATGAACATTAAATTCTCAGGCAGGTTCTATACAGCTCAGAGCTGGTCATATTCCACAATCCAGCAGTTCCACTCCTAGAGGGAATCGTTCCACTCCTTACACCTGTCCACCAAAAAACTATATATGCAATAGCGTTCAGAGCCAAAAACTGCAAATAACTGAAATGTCTACAACAGTGAAAGGGATAATTACCTTGTGGTATACTTACACATTGGAACACAGCTCGGTAAGGAGACACAACACCCCACAACTACACCCAACAATGTAGATGAATCTTATAAGCATGATGCTAAGCAGAAGAAACCAAATGCAAAAGGTACATTCTATATGTTTCTATCCATATGAAATTCAAAAACAGAGGGAAGTAAAATAAAGTTAGACATTGGGATGGGGTCCTCTTGCATCAGGTGGGGTGGGGTGATGACTGGGAGGGCCAAGAAGAGGGTCTGGAGCGCTGCACTATTCTGCCCTCCGTTTGTGCAGTGCTGCTTTGTGAGAGCTGTATGATTACAACTTGTACACTTCTCTGTATGTATACTGTATTTCAAAATAAGTTCATCTAGAGGAATGTCTAAGACCCAGTTTACAGGTAAGAGAGGCTGAGAAGAATAAGTAACAGGTCGAGGCCGTACAGCTGGTAAACGGTGGGCAGGGATCACATCCCTCCTGCTTGAATCCGCCCTCTGAAGCCCCCACTGCTCTCCTTCCAGCGCTAACGGGGCTCCACAGACCAGTGGTCAGACGTGCTCCTTCCCTGCCTCCACCCCCTAGTGAGGAGCACCAGGTATGGAAACAGAAGGGAGCAGGCTTCAGCAGGGCACCAAGGACAGCGCTGGGGGCCCACATGTGAAACGTCACGTATTGGGGTGAGGTGGGGGAGCAGGTCAAACCCACTTTGATTCTCCTCCCACTTCTGTGTGGTCACTGAGCTTCCCCTCTCCTTCTCCCACCCACCCAGCTAACACTCACTGAGTTGCTCTCAGCAAACACTCATAAGGAAGTACAGAGACACCTAAGGCAGCAATCCTTCCCTCAAACAACTGATAATCCAGTTTTTCTACTCTTTTTCCTTTCCCTCGTCCAACCTAGAGCAGTGGGTGGGAAAGCACGGTGGTGGGAAAGCTGGATAGGGAGAGCACTTGCTATCCTTCCTCTTAAGAATATTCTCTATTATCACATTTTTTAAACTTAGAAGGTCTGAACAGAATTCAGAAAGGCTAAATACCTTCCCTTCAAATTACATGAACTTACACATCCCTGGGAGCCACATTCAACAATTAAGGGCTCCCCTCTTTCTTTTTTACCCCACAGATATAAAACCACCTTTATTCAACTACTCCCACCCCACCCAAGGTTTAAGTCTCAGCTGGACACTCTACCCACCAGTGTTACTCCAAGAATCAGAAATCCCAATGACTTTTTGGGGAGGTAATTTACCTCCCCCTCCCTGTTGTTTGCACTCACATTATCTGCTCCTCTTCTTTTCCTTTTAGGAGACACTGGGAAGTGAACCCAGGACCTCCCATGTAGGAGCGAGGTGCCCAACTGCTTGATCCACCCCCGTTCGTTGCTTGTTATGTCTCCTACTGTGTTTCCTCAATGCATCATCTTATTCCATCAGCTTGCTGTCTTCTTTATGAGGCACCAGGACCAAATCTGGGGACTCCTATGTGATAGGCAGGCGCCCAACTTCTTGAGCCACATCGACTTCCTCATCACTGCACAGATTCCATGGAACAGCCGGATGGATACTGAAGGAACAGGCTTTCAAGGATATTCCAGCTCTGGCATTATAGGAATTTTGCTGCTCAAACACCAGGGGAATGGTAGACTCCAAAGTGCTGTGCGCCATGGTGGGAAGACATCACAGCCAAGATTTGTCTCCAACAGGAACCGTGTTGAGGTCCAACATGTTCAGCGTCTGCTCCCATACTGCTCTGGAGCTACAACTATTCCTCAACATTGAAACTAAGCTGAGTGTCAGCAGGTTTGAAACAGGATGTGTGCTCAGCAGACATTCTCATCTGACTCTCCAATGCTCTTCCATTAAATTCAGCACGTGCTGCCCTCACCCTCCCTTAGCTCCTTAGGCATTCAGCTCTTCAGTAAAAACTTAGCCCTCCCTTCTCTAATCAAACATCCTGTAGACTCAGAGCCTCTGAAAATCTGAATCTTAAATTTTACTTTCTGATAAACAAGCCACACATGGCCAGGTGGCTGCAATATTAGACAGTGCAGACAAGACGCCCAGTATATGAGATTCAGGAGAGGGCAAGCAACTGTCTGAATTTCTATTACCTTACTCTGTAGATGGAGCAGAGCAAGGCCGCAAACCATTTCAAACCTGTTCTCGCAAGCACTGTAGGAATGCACAGGGTCACTGCAGACCCAAGCACGCTGGAGGCTTGCAAGCCCCTTGTCCTTCTGTAATTCATCTATGAACCTGATGTCAGCTTCTCTTCAGAAAGCAACATTCTGAAACCAGAACCTCCAGGAACCAACAAGTAAAACCAGGTGTCATGGGATGAATTGTGTCTCCTGAAAGGGTATATTAAAGTGTGAACCTCCCCATACTGTGAACATGGCCTTGTTTAGAAATAGGGTCTTTGCAGATGCACTTAGTTCACATAAGGTCCTGTGGACTGGGGTGGCCCTAATCCAGTGGCTGGTGTTCTAGTAAGGAGGGGTGATTGGAAACCCCAGCATGGGAGGGCAGGGACCGCAGGGACACACCTGCAAGCCAAGGAACGCCAAGGCTGGCTGGAAGCCCCGGGAGCTGTGGGAGAGGAGGGGCGGTTTCTCCCTCTGAGCCTCCAGAGGAGCCCACCCTGCAACACCTGATTTCCAGCTTCTGCTCCCCAGGACCATGAGAAAATACATTTCTGTTTGCTTTTTAGTTCAATAAAGGTTTTCCTTAGGATGCTGTAAGCAGAGGTTGTTCCAGGAGCTGGAGGGAAGGGAAGGCGGGCAGACAGGTCCAGCATCCCTCAGGGGTTCCCTGGACTTCACAGACTGTGCTGATGGTGGGGATTTTCCAGGTGTCTGGTGGACAGGTGGTGGAATCCCGAGCTGACCCAGGCAGTTTCTGTTGTTTTTGGTCACGAAGTTTGTGCCCTTTGTTGCAGCATCGCTACAAAACTAACCCAATGGGGCTGGCAAAGAAGAGTGCTCAGCTCCCCAAGTGCAAAACATTGCTGAGAGTTTTTTGTGTAAAAAGCAGAACTCAAAATCAATAAACTTCGATACTTAGCCTAGAGGATTTCCAAGCAACGAGTTCAGTCATGTCCCAGGTTCATCTTGCTATGTATACAAACTACATGAGGAAAGGTAAAATGGTAATATGAAAAAAAAATCTGTTAAGTTGAATGGAACTAAGAATTATGATTTGGGTAATACTTCCTCTGTCTAGATTGCAAAAGATGCTAAAAGTAAGATATCAACTGCAAAGAAAGAATGAACTGTAGATAAGGTCAAGGGAGACTTGATAACTTTTGAAAGTGGAAAGACATTAGGCATGTGCATATGGATCACTTCAAACAAGGAGCAGAAATGAGGAAGAGAGATGGGAATATCCTGGAAAGATCTTTGGAGGACCCTCTTGTCTAATGATATGTGAAATAGTCAGAAGACATGTGCAAATTTAATACCTGATACTCCTTCATATCAGGTATTAAATTTTCAATAATTCACTTATTTTTTCCAATATAAAATAAAAAGTTGTATAATTAACAGTAGTTACATTATTAAACCTGATGTATATGTATCATCCAACATACAAGCAATAGATGCTTAATGGTCATTTTTATTGAATTTAAGAAGAATATCTATGCTACCCAAATAGGTTTCAACCCATCTTTTTAATCAAATTTTACATTGAATTGATCCTAGTTTATCTTATCTTATAGACTTCTGGAAGCTTCCAGGCAGCTATGTCAGATACACACATATTCCAAATTAGGATTTTTATACTGCTTTGTAGCAAAGTCTCTCTGAGTCAAGCAAACAGATGCCACTTAAAAGTTTCTGTTGAATGAACAGACAACGTTAAGTCAACAATTATTTCAGTCTACAAAATTGTTTTCAGGTCATTTACATTTTTAAAAATTTATTGAAGTGTATCACTCATACATAAACATACATAAACAATACATGTATAATAATAACTTAACTTACAAAACAAACATATATAACATCATACAGGACTCTCGTACCTCACCCTACCACCATTAACTTGCACTATTGCTAAACATTTTTAACTAGTTATTTATTTTGTCTTTATTTTTTTAATGTTACATTAAAAAAATGAGGTCCCCATATACCCCCCACCCTTCACCTCACTCCTCCCCCCATAACAACCACCTCCTCCATCATCATGAGACATTCATTGCATTTGGGGAATAAATCTCTGTGCACCACTGCACCTCATGGTCAATGGTCCACACCATAGCCCACACTCTCCCACAGTCCACTCAGTGGGTCATGAGAGGACATACAATGTCTGGTAACTGTCCCTGCAGCACCATCCAGGAAAACTCCAACTCCTGAAAGTTCCCCCACATCACATCTCTTCCTCCCACTCCTTAACCCCAGCAGCCAAAATGGCCACATTCTCCACACCAATGCCACATTTTCTTTGACTACTAATCACAATAGTTCATGAATAGAATATCAGTAAGTCCACTCTAATCCACACACTATTCCTCCATCCTGTGGACCTTGGAATGGTTGTGTCCACTCCACATCTATATCAAGAGGGGGCTTAGATTCCACATGGATGCAGGATACAATTATCCTGCTTTCAGTTGTAGGCACTCTTGGCTCTCTGGTGTGGTGGTTGACAAACTTCACCTCCATGTTAGCTGAGTGTGGTAAGCCCAATAAACCAGAGTGTAGGAGTTGCAAGTCTGTTGAGGTTCAGGGCCTGTTTATCACATGGTCAGTCCAGAGATTCAAGTCCCCTGGGTATACATTAAATACCAGCATCAACAATAGTTCCAGTAAAAGTAACAGGAGAGGCTTGTGGACAAAGATCACACCTGAATGCAGCTCCATCACACAGAAACACAAACTCCAATGTAGGGCCAACTGACATGTCACTGAACTCCATCTGCCATGACCATAAACCTGTGGGTCTCTGTAGCCCTTAGAAGATCCAATACCTGGGGTTTTATCTACTTTATCTGTCTCTGGGACTCTGCTGAGGTATGCATAAGGGCAACCCCTCTGATAGCCTCCCGGCTCTTTTTGGAGACTCATAACCATATAAACTCATTTGTCTTTTCCATTTCCCCCTTTTATTCAAGTCAAAAGCATTTTTAACTCCTGGTATTATATGTAGAGTGAGATATTCTGCTGGTCCAAGTTGACCCTTTTATTCAAGGACGTTTTCTAGTTACACCATCGACTGGTACTTGGTAGTAATCCCTCTGTATCAGGGATGCTCATACCTGGGAGTCATGTCCCACGCTGTGGGGAAGGCAACACATTTACATGCTGAGTTTGGCTTCAAGACTGGCCATATTTGACCAACATGGATGCTCTCAGGAGGTAACTCTTAGGCATCCTGCAGCTCTAGGCCTTGTTCTTATTTCAGGTGCACAGGCTTACAAGCATAGTCATTAGTGTCAAGGGCCCATTGTTGGACCTTCCTTCTTTTTTGGTCTTTGCCACTGCACTTGGGGAATTGTTGCTGTTCCTTTAGTGACTGTGATAGAGCTCCCCTGGCTAGGAAGTCAGCACTCCATCAGTTGTAATTTTTAGTTGTAACCACTATGAAAATATCCAAAAATTTTTATGTACCCTGGATATAAGCCCTGTAAAACTCCCTGCCCACCATGTGTCCCCTGTCTATAACATCCCACACCAGTATTCATCCCCTGCCATTGTTCAACCTCTCTGTGATCCAAAACTTCTTCAAAAATGAAGCCCAATATATTGCCACATTCCATTAATAGTAAAATGGAATACAGTGAGGAGTTTAAAGGTTAGATATAGAATACATATTAATTTAGAAAAATCAAGGTAAAAATTGGGGTATCAAAAAATTTAAAAATGCGAAAACTTTGTTTTTGATGTTTTGCCTTCCATCACTGCAATAAGTGTTGCCCTGTATTCAAATTGGCAAGGTAACTTCTTCTATCCTTTCCTCGGTGTCTATGTCCTTTGTTTTTTTTTATTTTCTTAATTATTAAGCTTATCTTCACAAAAGTTTTGCATCACAGTAATTCATATATACAATATACAGCACTCCCATATATCCAACATAAAACCCTTTTCCCTTCCACAGCAATAATCTTTTTACATATTCATACTGTATTTACTGAAACTGATGTACAGATATTGAGACAATGGCTTTCAAACAAGGTAACATTTGAGTTTACATTGTGGTTTATATTTTAGACTATACAATTTTCTAAATTTTTAGTTACCTTATGTTTTACATTATGATTTACATTTTAGCCTATCAGACACGATATATTTTTGGTGTAATTTAACATGTCTTATATCCATCCTTGTGTAATCTTGTGGAACACTTCTATTGCCCACACATTTACATTGGTTCCATCTATTCAATTCCTCCTTCCCCCTCCCCTTAGGACCCACAGTGACAGTCAATCTTCATTGCTTGAAGTGCCATGTTCAGAGATACTTGCAACAGTGTTGAGGGCTTGACAGGCGTGACTGTCCTAATATATTGGGAGCCACCATTTCTCTCGAGAGATACAGTTCCCTCTATTTGAGAACATCAGTCCTCCCCAGGATGTGGGTATACCTTCACTCCATTATATGGGTCTCTATCCAATGATATAACCCACTATGGCAAAATGAGCATCCACATATTCCTTAAGAACCTGTCTTGCATCAGATTATCCCCTTTAAGCATCTTAAACACGTAACCTCCCTTATTATATTTTTGAAAAAGTTTTCTCAGCATTATATTCTTAACAAAATACCTGACACTCTCCTAAGTTTGTATGTTGCCCCATCCTCCCCCCAATTTCTTGGGCTCCATCCTCCCATCCCTAGCCTCCCTCAAGCCTGCAAAGCCCCACCCAAAGGTCACCCTATTCTGCCATTTTATCCCTTCCTTTACAAATACTTACCTCCAGCTTATCATAGATTTCACCCATGTAGGTGTCAGCTAACATCCTTCCTCTACCCCCCAATTTCTTTTAAGCCTATCATCCAAGCTCTCTGAGGCAGCTTGGTTTACTTATTTCATATCATTGTTTACTTATTTCATATCATTGATATGATATTATATCATATCATATCATTTCATATCATTGAGGTCATGTAGTATTTGTCCTTGAATGCCTGCGTTGCTTCACTCAACATAAGGTTCTCAAGATTCATCCCTTTTATCATGTGTGTTTGTAGTGTATTCATTCTTAAAGCTGAGTAGTATCTATGGAATGTATATACCATGTTTTATTTATCCATTCATCTGTTGATGGGCATTTGGTTTGATTCCAACTTTTGCCAATAGTGAACAATGCTGCTATGAACATTGATGTGCATATATCGGTTTGTGTCCTTGTTTTCAGTTCTATTGGGTATATATTCAACAGTGGAATTGCTGGGTCATATAGTAAATCTATAGGTAGGTTTTTTGAGAAATTGCCAAACTGTCCTCCAGAATGGCTGACTCCTTCTCCATTTCCACCAGCAGTAGATGAGTGTTCCCATTCCTTCACATCCTATCCAGCAATTGTCATCTTCTGTTTTTTTTTTAATAGCTGCCAATCTAATGGGGGTGTACCTCATTGTAGTTTTGATTTGCATTTCCCTAATAGTTAGAGATTTGGAGCATTTTTTCATGTGCTGTTTAGCCATTTGTATTTCTTCTTTGGAGAAGTGTTTATTTAAATCTTTTTCTCATTTTCTAAATGGGTTGTTTGCCTTTTTATGTTCCAGATATAGTAGTTCTTTATATATGCAGGTTATAAGTCTCTTATCAGATATATGGTTACCAAATATTTTCTCACATTATGTAGGCTCTCTTTTCACTTTCTTGACAAACTCCTTTGAGGTGAGGAAGGCTTTAATTTTGAGGAAGTTCCTTTTTATCTACTTGTCCTTTTGCTGTTCCTGCTTTGCGTGTGAAGTTCATGAAGCCATTTCCTATTACAAGGTCCTGTAGATGCTTCCCTACACTGCTTTCCAAAGTCTTTATGGTCTTGGCTCTTATATTTAGATATTTGATCCAAATAGAATTGATTTTTGTGTAAGGTGTGAGCTGGTAATCCTCTTTCATTCTTTTACATATGGATATCCAGTTCTCCAGGCACCATTTGTTGAATAGGCCATTCTCTCCCAGTTGAGAAGGTTTGGTGGCTTTATTGATTATTATATGGCTATATATATGAAGATCTATATCAGAACTCTCAATTCAGTTCCATTTGTCTGTGTGTCTCTCCTTGTGCCCATACCTCTGCCTATTATTGACTCTCTTTGCATCTGGCCTCATCCATCGAGTCTGTGTCACCACCTGCTTCATCTTCTCCATGGTTGGTCTGTACTACATCAACAAGGTCTCCTCCACTCTGTACCAGGTAACAGCTTCAGTCCTTACACCAGCCAAGGTCATGGGCAAGAGCAAGAAGAGAAATTGACCCTGAATGTTCAATAAAGTTAATTCTTTGTAGTGTGTAGCTTTGTAATATGTTTTGAAGTCAGGTAGTGTGATTCCTCCAATTTCATTTTTCTTTTTCAATATGTCTTTGGCTATTTGGGGTCTCTTTCCTTTCCAAATAAATTTCATATCTAGTTTTCCTAGTTCATTAAAGAATGCTGTGTTGATTTTTACTGGGATTGCATTGAATGTGTATATCAGTATTTGTAGGATAGACATATTAATAATATTTACTCTCCCTATCCATGAACAGGGAATATTCTTCCATTATTTAGGTCTTCTTTGATTTCCGTGAACAGTGTTGTGTAGTTCTCTGTGTATAAGTCTTTTACCTCTTTAGTTAAATTTATTCCCAGGTATTTGATTTTTTAATTTACTATTGTAAATGATATTTGTTTCTTGATTTCCCCTAAGATTACTCATTATTGGTGTAGAGAAATGCTACTGATTTTTGCGCATTGACATTATAACCTGCGACTTTATTAAACTCATTTATGAGTTCTAGAAGCTTTGTTGTAGACCTCTTGGGGTTTTCTATGTATAGGATCATGTCATCTGCAAATAATGAAATTTTGACTTCTTCCTTTCCAATTTGAATGCCTTTTATATCTGGTTCTTGCCTCAGTGCTCGAGCAAGTACTTCTAAGACAATGTTAAATAAAAGAGGTGAGAGTGGGCTTCCTTGTCTTGTTCCTGACCTTAGAGGGAAAGATTTTAGGATTTCACCATTGTAAACAATGTTGGCTGTGGATTTTTCATATATACTCTTTATCATGTTCAGAAAGTTTCCTTCTATTCAAATCTTTTGCAGTGTTTTTATCAAGAAAGTGTGCTGTATTTTGTCAAATGCTTTTTCTGCATCTATAGATAAAATCATGTGTTTTTTTCCTTAGATCTGTTTATATGGTGTATTACATTGATTGATTTTCTTATGTTGAACCATCCTTGCATACCTGGAATGAATCCCACTTGGTCTTGGTGTATCATACATTTAATGTGTTGTTGAATACAGTTAGCAAGTATTTTGTTGAGGATTGTTGTGTCTAGATTCATTAGAGAAATTGGTCTGTATTTTCCTTTCTTGTGGTGTCTTTGTTTGGCTTTGGTACTAGGGTAATATTGGCATCATAGAATGAGTTAAGTAATGTTCCTTCTGTTTTGATTTTTTTGGAATAGTTTCAGCAAGATTGGCATTAGTTCTTTCCAGAACGTTTTGTAGAATTCACCTGTGAAGCCGTCTGGCCCTGGGCTCTACTTAGTTAGGAGGTTTTTAATGACTAATTCTATCTCTTTACTTGTGATTGGTTTGTTGAGATTATCAATTTCTTCTTTCATCAATATAGGCTGCTTATGTGTTTCTAGGAATTTGTCCCTTTCCTCTGAATTGTCATTTTTGTTGGAATATAGTTTTCAAAGTATCCTCTTGTAATAGTCTTTATTTTTGTGGGTTCAGTGGTGATATCTCCTTTCTCATTTCTTATTTTGTGTATTTGCATCTTCTCTCTTTTTTTCTTTGTTAGTCTAGCTAAGGGTTTTTCAATTTTATTCATCTTCTAAAAGAACCAGCTCTTGGTTTTGTTTATCTTTTCAAGTGCTTTCTAATTTCTATTTCATTTAGTTCTGCTCTTATCTTAGTTCTTTCTTTCTTTCTTCTTCCTGAGGGGTTACTTTGTTGTTTTTCTTTTACTAATTCTTCCAAATGTGCAGTTAGTCTTCAATTTTAGCATTCTTCTTTTTTGATGTATCAATTTATGGCTATAAATTTCCCTCTCAGTACTGCTTTTGCTGCATCCCATAAGTTTTGGTATGTTGTGTTATCATTTTCATTAGTTTCAAGGTAGTTATTAATTTCTTTGAGATTTCCTCTTTGACCCACTGTTTTTCTAAGAGTGTGCTGTTTAATTTCCATATCTTGTTGTGAAATCTAGGTCTCTGACCCTTGCAGATTTCCAGCGTCACTCCATTCTGGTCAGAGATATTATTTTGTATGATTTTGATCCTTCTGAATTCATTGAGCCTTTCTTTGTGGCCTAGCATATGGTCTATCTTGGAGAATGATCCATGTGCACTTGAGAAAAATGTTTGTCCTGCTGTATTTGGGTGTAATGATCTGTATATACCTATTAGGTCCAGCTCCTCTAATATACTGTTCAATGTTTTTGTTTCTTTATTGATCTCTTTTGGAATGTTCTGTCCAAAGTTGATAGTGGTGTGTTAAAGTCTCCCACAATAATTGTAGAGGTGTCTATTCTTTCACTTTGTTTTTCCAGTGTTTGCCTCACATTTTTGGATGCGCCCTTGTTAGGAGCATAAATATTTATGATTGTTAGTTCTTTTTGAAAGATTATCCCTTTAACTCATATGTAGTATCCATTTTTGTCTCTCAAAATCATTTTGCATTTAAAGTCTATCTTGTCTGATATTAATATAGATACTCCTGCCTTTTTTGGTTATTATTTGCTTGTAAGATTGTTTTCCAGTCATTCACTTTCAACCTCCTTGAATTCCTGGGTCTAAGATGTGTTTCTTGTAGACAGCAAATAGATGGGTCATATTTCCTTATCCAATCTTCCAGTCTGAATCTTTTGAGAGGTGAGTTTAATCCATTGATATCCAGTGTTATTACTTTCAAGGAATTATTTATTTTAGCCATATTTTGTTTGGAATTGTATTTGTCATATTTTGTTTGTCTTTTTCCTTCTCTTTTTGTCTTTTTGGTTTCTTTACACTCTCCTCCATCTCTGCCTCTCCTGTTTCTTTCTTCCTGCAGCACTCCCTTTAGTATTTCTTGAAGGGCAGGATTCTTGTTGACATACTCTTTTAATTTCTGTTTATTTGTGAATATTTGGAACTCTCCATCATTTTTGAATGCTAGCTTAGCTGGATACAGTATTCTTGGTTGGAATTTTTTTTCTTTTAGTACCTTGACTATACCATACCACTGCCTTCTTGCCTCCATGGTTTCAGATGCAAAATCTGCACTTACTCTTATGGAGCCTCCTGTGTATGTGATTTTTCTCTTTTCTCTTGCTGCTTTTAGAATGTTCTCTTTGTCCTGAGCATTGGATAATTTGACAACTATATGTCTTGGGGTTAGACCTTTAGGGATTTATGGTGTTTGAGGTGTGTTGTGCTTCTTTGACATTTACATCCATCTCCCTCAGCAGATTTGGGAAGTTTTCAGCCATTATTTCCTCCAACACCCCTTCTGTCCACTTCCCCTTCTCTTCTCCTTCTGGGATGCCTATAATATGTATGTTTGTGCATTTTGCATTGTCATTCAGGTCCCTAAGTCCCAGCTGGATTTTTTTTAACTTTTTATCTATGAGTTATAATATCTGTTTGATTTCAGATGTACTGTCTTTCACATCAGTAATTCTCTCCTCTGCCTCTTCCAATCTGCTGCTATTTGCTGAGAGTGTATTTTTGATTTCTTGAACTGTGGAGTCCATCCCCATCATAGCTGTTATCTTTTTGTGTATTTCTGCAATTTCCTCTCCAAGTGATTTCTTCATATTTTTAGTCTCTTCCTTTACTTCATTAAGTTGGTCTCTAATATATGTTTTGAGATCTTTAATTACTTGTCCAATGTTCTGTTCCTCTTCCTGGTTTTGAGTTTGTTCATTGGATTCAGCCATGTTTTCCTGATTATTGGTTTGGTTTGTAGTTTTTTGTTGCTGTCTGGTCATCATTTTATCTTGTTGGGTTTAATCAGTTCCTTAGCTTCTTTGTTTAGTCTTGGGGATTGATTAGTTGTTGTTCGTGCATAAGTGTTATGTCTTTCTTAGTCACTTTGTTCTTCTTACTCTATTTTCTTGTTGTTGGCTAAGTTCACTTTGAAGGAAAACAGTAGGGGCAGGGAGAGCAAAATAAGTAAGAAAAGAAAATACATAAAGTAGTATTGGTAATAAATGTTAACAGAGCAACATTGTGAGATCTAGGAGACTGGATATTAGACTCATGTAAGTTTATGTAGAGTTATAGCAGTAAGTAGAGTACCTATAATTGGGCAGTCAACTGAATATGGGGAAGAATATAATATGAATTATAAGGCCAGTGTTTTCATGAGAGTGCAAAAGAGAAAAGAAAGACAATAATATCAAGAGTGGATAAAAGACAGAAAACAGAACAAAGGTATTAGAAATAAAAAGACAATTTGGGGACTAAAGAAAGGGAGGTGGAATGTAAGACAAACAGTAGATGATGGAGGATAGAAAGATGTAGCAGAATGTGAATAGTTTAGGTGGCCAAAATCAATACACAGAGAAAAGAGGAAATGGAGGATGAGGAAACACTGCAAATATGAAGCACTCCCTGTAGCACCTATTGTATAAAGAAAATAAAATAAAAAGAAGAAAAAGAGAGAAAAGAAAAAAAAAGAGAAGAGAAAAAAGGGGGGCAAAGAAAAACAGAGAAACAAGCAAGAGAAAGAAAAAGCAAAAAACTAAATCAATGAGAAAGAACCTTGGGGGATAAAATGGGTGGAAAGACCAGGAGACAATGCAATATTAGCAACCACGAGAAAAACAAAAAACAATCAGAAAAAGAACAAACGTTTAAATCTAGGAATCCTGTTAGCAGTTAAATAATATGCTTAGGGATCTGACCTTCCCCTTCTCCCTTCCTCACTTCTCTCTCTCCCAGGGCAGCAGGAAAGCTGCCTGAGAGGTCCAGTAGGAGATTCAAGGAGGTCCTTGTTGAATCAACTCAACACAGATGACTATGGCTTTTTATTTACAGCGTGAGAGCACCTACACATCTCCAGAATCCCCAAATATGCTATTGGAAGCTTGGATAGCATGTCTTACATTTCCTCCCCCTTAGGCATGCTAGGGAGGTCTAATTGATTTTCTGACCCACCTTCTCCCAGACCAGGTTTCCTATCCCAGGACGTTTAGGTAAATTGGGCTTTCTCAGCAGATTTGCCTCTCCTTTTTACCCAGACTCTCCCCAAGTCAGCTGGTACACTACTCCAAGTTCAAGGAGAGAGAGAGAAAAAAATACAACACAAAACACAGAGGGCTAGGGTAATCAAGGACCTCAGACAGACCCCAGGGCACAGTGGATTCATGTATGGGAAGTCCATGATATTGCAGACTCAAAGTGTGTGAGTCTCTGGAGCATGAGCCAACAGGGTTTAGGGGACACAGACCCGGGAACCATGCATCTGGTTAACATGGGGCCTGGGAACACCACAGCACAATAAAGCCTTCAGGGATAGCTGCAGCTGGGACGCCAGCCCTAGGGGGAGGGGTCCCACCCACAACTTCTGACCTCCATGTCAGAAACCCAAAATTCCACATCTCACAAGAATCTCCTCAGTCACTGTCTCACCAAATCCACATCCAGACACCTCCCACCCTGCAAGCCCCTGAAACAGCCCGCTCAGGGCTTGGGAACACCCGGCACAACCTTAACTAGATATTAAAGAGCATTGTCAATATATTACTACTAACCAAAGAATTTTCCCCCAACCGACCCTATTATTATTATTATATTTGTATCATTTATACATGAAGACATGAAAACAATAATTGTATAATAAAAATTGTGAATTTACAAAGCAAACATGCATAACATCATAGAGGAATCCCATACATCAAACTTCCACCAACACCTTGCATTGTTGTGAGAAGTTTGTTGCACATGAAGAAAGAATATTATCAAAATCTTACTACTAATTATAGTCATTATCTTACATTTGGTGTATTTCCCCCAAAACACCCTGTTATTATTTTTTAATATATTTTTATGATAAAATTTATAATCCCATAAAACAATCATGTACATGTGCAGAATGTCCAAGCAACACCCTCAGCAACACATCATACTGTGGCGGGATATTTGTTACAGGTAAGATAATGTCATCTGATTATTACCACCTCCATAGTATACATTTGGCACACATTTTGCATACTGCCCCATTATCGACAAAGAACATCTTTGGCATAGATGCAAGAATATTATATAATTGCCACTAACGACATTCCACAGTTCACTCCAGCTGTATTTTCCCCATGCTTCCCCACATTCCCACCACCCTGAAATAATGATGTACATTTGCCCCAGCTAACAAAGGACATTCTTGCATTCATACCACCCAACACAGTTCCCATCCACCTCTTGGTTTGCCATGCTTTTCAGTTCCTAGAATATTCTCTAGCATTCTGTCGACTGGCTTTTATATCCCTACACAGTCATTTTCAGCCACATCCCCTTTTATAAACTAACTGTTAATCACTATGTATTATCATCCACTGTATACATTTCCACACTTATACAGTAAAGCTAATAAAAACTTCTACAACACTAAATATCAGTAGTCCGTACCTGGCCTCCTCTTATCTCCTTTGAGAATCTTCCACCTACCACCAGGTCTTGAAGATATTTTCCTACATTTTCTTCTAGAAGCTTTATGGTTCTTGCTTTTACTTTTAGATTTTTGATTCACTTTGAATTAATTTTTGGATAAAGTGTGAGAAAGTAGTCCTTTGTTCTTCTTTTGGCTATAGATATCCAGTTCTTTCAGCACCATTTGTTGAATGAAGTGTTCTGCCCAAGATGTGTAGATTTGAAAGGCTAGTAAAAAAAATCACTTGACCATGCATGTGATGGTCTGTTTCTGAAGCTTCAGTTGGATTCCATTTGTCTATGTGTCTTTCTCTATGCCAGTACCATGCTGTTTTACCACTATAGATAGATAACATGCTTTAAAATCTGGAGATGAGAGTTTGCTTTTCCTTTTTAAATGTTTCTGACTTTCAGGCCCCCTTACCCTTCCAAAAATTTTGATAATTGCATTTTCAATTTTTAAAAAATGCTGGTAGAATTTTTATCAGGATTGCATTGAATCTATACATAAATTGGAGTAGAGTTGACATCTTTTTTTTTTTTAAAGATTTATTTATTTATTTAACGTCCCCCCTCCCCTGGTTGTCTGTTCTTGGTGTCTATTTGCTGCGTCTTGTTTCTTTGTCCGCTTCTGTTGTCGTCAGCAGCACGGGAAGTGTGGGCGGCGCCATTCCTCGGCAGTCTGCTCTTTCTTTTCACGCTGGGCGGCTTTCCTCACGGGCACACTCCTTGCGCGTGGGGCTCCCCCACGCGGGGGACACCCTTGCGTGGCGCGGCACTCCTTTGCGCGCATCAGCACTGCGCATGGCCAGCTCCACACGGGTCAAGGAGGCCCGGGGTTTGAACCGCGGACCTCCCATATGGTAGACGGATGCCCTAACCACTGGGCCAAAGTCCATTTCCCTTGACATCTTAATGATATTTCATCTTCCAATGCTTGAGAATGGAATGTTCCTCCAGTTATTTAGGCCATTTTTATTTCTTTTAACATTGAGTTGCAGTTTTCTAAATACTAGTACTTTGTATAATTGGTTAAGTTTATTCCTGCCTATTTGAGTGTTATCTGCTATATTTTATTTCTACCACTCTTAACATTTGGTACTTTTATTGATATAATCTTCATTTATAGACTCTCTTCCAGGCCTCTCTCTCCTGTCTTTTCTTTTCAGACTCTAGCACACCCTTTAGTGTTTCCCTAAAATGTGGTCTCTTCTTTAAAAATTCTCCCCAATTCTGTTTATCTCTGATATTCTAAACTCATGTTCATTTTTGAAATATAATCTTGCCAAATATAAGATTCTTGAATGGATGTTGTTCTTTTGTAGCATCATAAATATATCATACCACTGTCTTCTTCTCTCCATGGTTTCTTGTGAGAAATCAGCCCTCTGTCTTATTGGGTATCCTAATTTTTTTTGCATTGCTTTTATCTTGTTCTCAGAATTCTCACTTTGTCTTTGGCATTTGAAATTTTGATCAGAGTATGTCGTGAAGTTGTTCTATTTGGAGTATTTTGAATGGGAATACATTGGGTTTCTTAGACAGGGATATCTATGCCTTTCAATAGGGTTGGGAAATTTTCTACCATTATTTCTTCAAATACCCCTTCTGCCCCTTTCCTCTTCTCTTCTCATTCTGCGATACCCATGAGATGTATGTTTGCATGACTTTTCATGTCATCAGTTCCCTGAGGCCTTGTTAAATTTTTTCCATTCTTTTCTTCATCTGTTCTTTTCTATGTTCACTTTCAGAGGCCATTTTTTAAGTGCACCAATCCTATCTTCTGCCTCCTCAAATTTGCTATTTATGATTCCAATATTTTAAAATTTGAATTATCGCACCATTCATTCCCATAAGATCTGTTTTTGTTTTCTATGTATGCCTTCAAATTTTATTTTGTCTCATCCAATCTCTTCTAATATCCTTAATCTCTTTAGCCATCTCAGTGAATTTATTAAGGAGATTTGTTTGAACATATATGATTAGCTGTCTCAACTCTTTTATGTAATCTGGAGGCTTATCTTGTTCCTCTAACTGGGCCATAGTTTCTTGTTTCTTGGTGGGGATTATAATTTTTTGTTGGTGTCTTGGCATCTGGCTTACTACAGTATTTATTCTGGGTATAGTTTTTCACCTTAGTTTAGGGCTTCCTGCCCTTTCTCCCTTGCTGGTTGTGTAGTAGGAGACAAGGACGTAGTTGGTGTTACAAGACATGGAGGCTGAAGCTGCCCTCATTTTACAAGACCAAGGAAGCTTCTCCCAACTTTCTTCTTTGCTAGGGGAAGGGACAAAGTCACCGTCTGTGGAATAATACAAGTTGTGTAGGCCCAGACTGTAGTTGCCCAGAGAGACTAATGAAGCTTCAAACCTCTTTCTCCCTCACCTTGGGTAGGGGTGGACCTGCAGGTGTGGGCAAAAATCTATGCAGTTTGGGTACAAAGATGACCACAGTTACCCTGGTAGACTTCCGATTATTCAGTGTTTGCCAGCCTAATGTACCTGAGGTTACCTGGATAGACTTGTGCAGGGCCCGCCAGCATCCTCCCTGCAAGAGGTGGGGCTGAAGCCTGGGCTAAGGCTGCAGGGTGATCTGGGTGAAACAACCTGGTTCCTACAGTCAATGTGATTTTTGTTCAGCCCTGTTACCCCTCATGCTTGGGGCAGGGTCAAAGTGGAGGGTAACAGCCTCTTTCAGACTTCGACATTTTCAAACATTAGAATTTTCTTAGGATTATACTTTAGCCAGTCAAATTTACTAATCAGTAGCTGAAAGCAGTCGTCAAACATCTCCTCCTCCTCTGTTTTTGGGAATGGAGCTTCCAATTCCAGCCACAGAATTGCACTGGGTGACTTGCATTGCCAACATCAGATGATCAAATGCCTCTGAGACCTGGCCAGTAATTTCCTAGAGAGGCTGCCGAAGGTCCCCCAGCTTCCTCTCTGCTAGACCTGCAATATGGCCTGGATGGAATGAAGCGAGTCCCCAAGAGCACTGTGATTTTCAGTCCTCTCTGCTTTCTCTCTGCCAGGCAGAGACTTAAGATGCCAGCTACCGGCCTCATTCTCACTTGAACAATGTTGAACTTTAGCTGTTCTTAGGATTATATTTTTGTCCACTGAATTTAATCATGAATAGCTGAAGTTGGTGCCCAACTGTCTCTTCCTCCCCCATATTTTGGGAGTGGAGCTTTCAATTCCAGCCACAGAAGAGTGGCCAAACTAAAATCAACATATTTCATTGGCTGAGCATCATCCCTTATAACCTAAGCATTCTTCAATAGTATAGTACATTAAGGCACACAAAATTACTATTTGATGGCAATAAGAATTGAAAATAGTTATCTAAATAAAAAAAGAAGGTAGCGTAGGAAATCAAATCATCTTTTGTGACAATGAAAAGAAAGGCATGGGTGGCAAAGGGTCCAGTGAAGGAAATGAGTAAGGGAGGTAAATGCCCTTCCATAGAGGAAGTTTTGAATATTAAGGATCAAGGATTTAATTTTGGGAATGACCAGAGTGGGAGGATGATGGGGGAGAAGGAAGAAGATGCAAGGAATAAGGAAAGAAGATGATAAAATTTTGAAAATTAAGGATGTACAATGAATAATCAATGCATCGGTGTAAAATATTTAAAAAACCCTAACCTAGAGGGTCAATTCACCCTGTCATGTGATCTCACCAAGTGAAAGAAAGATTTCTATAGTACCCTTCCCTAAAGGACATGGTTTCTCAGACAGATGGAGGAAGCAAACATATTCAAGGCTATCTGAAGAGGATACAGCTGGTGCTGCAAGACTCACTGCCCTACAGCCCTGGGGAGGAGGTTTGTGTTCAAGGTTAAAGCACTGTGGGACTAGAACTGTAATACTGCTGACAGTAATAATCTCCCAGATCGTCAGGCTGGAATCTGCTGATGATGAGAGTGTAATCTGTCCCAGACCCACTGCCACTGAATCGATCAGGAACCCCAGATGGCCGCTTGGATGCATCATAGATGAGCAGTTTAGGAGCCTGTCCTGGTTTCTGGTGGTACCAGTTTATGTGGTTGCTAACACTCTGACTGGCCTAGCACTTGAGGGTGATGGTCTCTCCTGCAGATGCAGCCACAGAGCCTGGAGACTGGGTCATCACAATGTCCCCACTGGCACCTGCAACCAGAGAAAAACAAAGATCATACATTAAATCATGAATGTATAAAATATGTATCTAAATATAGGTTTTCTTATTTATCATATATATTCAGATCTGCTTTAGATGAAGTGGTTTGCTCACTCTGCATGATAAAACCATTCTCCGAATTTATAAAGATAATACCCTTCTAAACCTCTCACCTGAGGCCCAGAACACCAGCAGGATGAGCAGTTCAAAATGTGACATCATCTTGCTCACCCAACTGATGTACTCAGTCCCCATCTCCAGGGCAACTGCATTAATAGAGCTCTGAGCATACAACCAAGTCCCCGAGGAGCATATGCAAATCAATAGAGAGTATAAAGTCAAATGTACCTGTGCAGTGAGTTGTAAAGATAAATAGTGGAAGGAGATAAAAATATCATGACCATAGGAAATGTAACTACTCACCTGCAAAAGGCAAGAATCAGCTTAACACCATAATTTTCAACAATATTTCAACAATTCAGAAAATGAAATATTTTATCAGCAATTGTACTCTTTCAAATTAACTGTGCTTATCTTGAAACAAAAGAAATTTGTAAGAAAATACATGCATCTGTAAGTGTAATATCATAACTTAAATAAATGTTATAAATATGGTGCCAAAACCTAGGTGGAATAGACTCATATCATTGGATAGATTAAGATGTAGTGCACATATGGTGTATCTGTCTCAGTCTATTCTAAATTTTAAACAGATATTTGAAGCTCCTCTTCAACATCCCAAAGGAACCTCACTTAATATATCCCAATCTAGTCCTCTGTATTGCCTTTAGTACAGTATTACTCCCAGAAATGAGTCACCAAATACTTACAAGTCAACCTTAGGACTATCATTTTAGTCGACCACTTTCTAAAATCACTTATGTAGTGATTAGGAGACATGAAGTGTAACACCTCCACCTAGTGTTTATAGGTAAAATGGCTTCAGGTCCCAAGGTCTGATAGAGCATTTCTTCATTTATTTGTACCCCAAAACAATGATACTTTTAGAATTATGCAAATAACACTATCATGAACACTTCTAGGTATAGGATCTTAAATTAGGAACAAGGAGAACGATTCATTTTACTGGGAGATTACATAGTAAACAAGTAACATTTCTGCAACCATTTGTAACCTGCTTCTTTGAGATTTCCTCCTCTGAGCTAAGCTGTTACTCAGGAAAGGTAGGGCCATGTGAACCTGGTCCATTTCAGGATCAACCCTCTGCATGAACAGTCAGAAGTAAGAGAAAATTTAGGACACTTTAACAATTGAATGGATAAAAAATTCTTCCACAACTATGAATATACCTTTTCCTGCAGACTTTTTCCAAAGTTCCTAAGAGGTTTTCCTTGATGGAGAATGACCTAAGGCATGTATTGTTCTAATTCTAATTAATAAGTTCATTTCCTGTACTTTGTCTCCTTATGAGCACTTTACCTTAGGAAGGGCCTCCTCCCAGCATTCAGGAATGGTGCTGCAGATGCCCACATCATCAGGGAGGGCATTCCTTAGCAATTATCTGCCCTGTTCTTAGTTCACTATGTATTTATATTTAGAAGATGTTAAAAATTAATTCAGGTTTGCTCTTTCCACCCATGTATTTTTTCCTCCTCTTCCATGAAGTTGCATTTAATATACATTCTTAAATTTGCTTATTTTGCTCAAATTTCTACTACTTAATTGATAGGTTTCCTGCATCAGTGTAATATAATTTCCTTTCCATTCTTACACACATTCAAAAATTTAAAGCCATCATGGATGACAAAATAACAAATAAGGATGTGTCATGAAGGGTAACTGTGCCAGAGGGGTCCACGTAAAATGTGAAGTAAGGAAATGTTGTCTTCAAGAAGAGGACCGTTAACCTAATGTGTGATTAGAGGAGGGGGATGGAATTCAAAGCCCAGTGAAGAGCACTTCAGAAAATGAACAGGACTTGGGAAAAGATGGTCCTGGATATTTAAGAATGACTAATGAAACAGAGTGTGAAAGCAGAACAGGCATGTTCCCAGGGGAATATTAATTCGATGAAAGTTTGAGGATTAGGTTGTGTACTATGAGAATGTATGGAACAAGAGTTTGAATTAATTTTTCATTTTAGCAGGTACTTGTGGATTATTTTACAAGCTATAACACTCCAAAGATGCAGACACAGTGGAAGCCACTAACGTTTCAGTGCGGCTGGAAAACAAGCTTTCTGTCATAATGATTTTAAAAGTGAAATTTTCCAAATGCTCCTCCAATCCCAAAGATCCAATCTGGCCCAATCAATCTTTGATAAATGATTTTAAAAAAACACATTGTGTTAGGAGGAATTCTAAAAAAGCCTGGGGACTCCTGTCCCTAGTATATTCACACCTTCTCTCAGTTGTTGAAACACTGTTCAGGTGCTGCTGTGATGTGATTTTGCAGATATCATTAAAGCTATTAACTTTAAGAAGGGGAGTCCTTTAAATCTTTCTCTATTGGTCAGAGAGAAAGAGCTCAGAGGGTCGTAAATAATTAGTATTTGAAATGGAAGAATACATCTGAAGTTGGTTGTGGAGTTCCAGGGGACCATGCAGCAAGGAATGCAGGCAGGCTCTAGTTGGAGAGAGCTGACAGCCAGCAAGGACGTGGGATCTCAGCACTGCCACCTGAGGAACTGCCTCTGCCAAACCCCATGAGCTTGGAAGAGAACTCTGTGCTCTGGACAGAAGGCAGCCCTCATTAACCATGTAGGAACCTGAGAAGAGAACCATCAACACTGGACCCAGACTACTGATCTACAAAACTCTGACCTAATAAATTGCTAATTAGTTACAAAATAAGAGTAAAGTTTTATTTATATATATATATATATATATGTATGTATTCAAATAACCACATGCAAAAAGGGAACTCATAAATCCAGATACTAGAGTTATCATCCCATTTAGCTCATGGTTGAATGATGCTGACACATGTCTCTTCTCATGAAATGTGATGTGCTTTATGCCCCTTTTACCCACAGATGATTTCCTGATGTTTACAACATCCATAGGGTCAGAGCTGAATACTGTGCTATGAAAATACAGGTAAGAGCAGAACTAGGTTTGAAGGTGGTCAGGATCTGTCCCCTCTGTTTCCTTGGCCATGTTCTCTGACAGCTGAAGAATTTCTATACAGGGCTGTTGGTAAGAGGCCAGTGCACTGGGGACATCCCAGGTAGACCTGAACCAAGCTGCTGTCTTCACATTTGCTTAAGATGAGATGACTCGTTCCTTTTACCTGGGACAAAATGGAATGTTGCATGTTGTCTTGATCTAAGAGATAAACTGTATTATGCTTTAATTTATTTAGAATTTACAATTCTACATATTTTATTTAATTTTGTATACTCCTGTTGTTCAAGTGACTAAAAAAATCTCAATTAATTATACATAAAATCAACTTAGCAAGTGCATTTTCTGGGCACAGCTCACCCTTCCCCATGAACTTACAAGGGGGCAGTCAAGCCAAGTGCTGCTGTTACAGACATGAAATCAGGCTGATTGATATATGAGGCATGATTCATATGCAGCCAGACCTAATATGCTTCAGGTTCTCAAACAATTCTACATTATCTAAGGAATTCTTGTTCCCCAGTATAGATACAGGACCCCAGTGAATGTGCTCAATTCATTTGGGCATGAATGGATGAAAGTAATGTGTTAGGCTAGCAAATTCTTAATATGAAGGCAAAATTAATCTTTAAACTGGAAATGATGAGATTTGGTGTTAAATGCATAGAATATTGATATACAGAATAAAACATTATGCTGTTCCCTTAATAAGCGAGCAATGCATTAGCAGTGACCAAGACATTTTCAGTAAATGACACACGATAATCCTGTAATAGATTCATGGAAACCAAATGCATTTGGTGTCCTGAATTGGAATCCGGAAGGGGCACAGTAGAGGAGTAAAAAATTAGATACATCTGAATGAAGTCTGGAGTATAGGTACTAAAATTTGTACCAATGTAAATATCTTAGTTTGACAAATGTACCATGATTATGTAAGATGTAAATATTAGGGAAAAGTAGGCAATGGTGTGCAGGAACTCTTGGGACAGCTTCTACAACTTATATAGGAATCTAAAATTATTTAAAAATAAAAACTTATTTAACAAAACACGTGGAGAAAGATAGCTGTATAGCTGAGTGAACATTGTATTTAACCAAGTGAGGTCTGAAATGATGAGGTCATGTAAGATAATCCTATTCTAAAGCCAGACCCCATCTGCAGTGACATTAAAACACTTGCTCCAGACATTCAGCATCTCACTTGGCAAGTGAGAGCTGCACAACTTGAAATAGTGATTTTTGACTCCTAATTTTCCTGACTTAATTGGACCCTTTGGTCCAAACAAACCTACTTTAGAGCAAAATCTTCAACCAGGGTATGTGTCCCACCGGTAGGCAAAAAGATTTTTCCATGGCTGAGAATAGGCTTATTGGAATACATTTCTAGATCTATGTATTCTGCTCAGATTCTTTCTTAAATTGGATTTTTCAAAGAACAGTCAAGTTGTGCTGCTGACTCTCCTTTCCCACTTCATGTGCACAATCACCATTTACTGCTTTAATAAGATAAGTGATAACTCACTCAACTTACCAGAGGCATTTCAATGGGATCCAAAGAAATATGCAGTAAGATATGCAGGGATTTTTCAGAAATCCATGTGGGTCAACATACAGAAAGTGAATGACTCTAGAAACTGGCAACTCTCCTGTGGTGCCAAATATTTCACACCCAACAAACTGAAGGAAAATCTACTTGAGTTGTCAGACCAAATATTCCGACTTGCATCAGGGAATTTCAGAATTCATAGATTGAGTCCACCTTGTTTATTCTTGTTTTCTATATTTTAATAACAACCTGATTGAAAACTTCCCAGTTACTAATTGGATCTAGCTAAACAGTATAAGCTGGAATTTCCCACTTTTTTGAATAAAGGGATTAAAGATTCCCAACTAATTTTGAGTATAATTTCAGAAAAATTTACATGATTTCTTTACAAAATGTTCATCAACATAGAAAGCACCTTGGTTACTTTACGCATTTGAACAAAGACTCAAAAATTGTTGGAAGGCTGGGATTTGAAAACAGAAAGCTCCTGAGTCTGGCCGGCCATCAATAAACCATTTTTTCCTTCTCAAAATCATCCCTGAGTCCTGGTCTCTCTATACGCAAATAATTGAAACTCTCAAATTCTACAACATTTTTGGTGACTCCGCCAGGACTGCAAACAAAGGCCAGAGATGGTAGCATTTTGCTGCCCCTTCCAAATCCCTGAGGAAGCCGGGAGGACTTGGGTGAACCCCAAATCTGGGCGCCCCTGGATTAAATTTAATCCAGAAAAGATGTGGGCTCCCCCAGAATCTTCCCGACAAAAATTGAGAGCAACTGAAGGTCTGAAGAGAAAGATTCTGGGAACCAAAAAGAACTCTGAACGTGGAAGAAGGTCTTTTTCTAGTTGGATCACCAGCAGGTGATGGTAGTAATCCCTTGGCACCAGTAGGCTCATCTCCAGGAGTCATGTTCCATGCTGGGCGAAAGGGCTCCAGGCTTCTATCCTGAGGAGAGGGCTGCTCCCAGCCTGCAGGAGAGGAAGTGGGTGGACCAGAGGTCAGGGCTCCTCCCCAGTCCTGCCCCAGCTCCCACCTCTGCTGTGTAAATAGCTTCCTGGCCTCCTGAGACACTTTCTCGGCTTCTTCCAGCCTGAGACACCAGGCCCAAGAGAGAAAGGCATACTGTGGGCTCCAGCCCTCCTTTTAGCTTTCCTGGCTCCTGCCAGTCAGACAGCTTCAACTTGGAGTGGAGTGGGAGGGCTGTCACCAAGCGGGCTAGGGAATTGACCACGATTACTTGTGATGTAGCACAAGAAAACATCGACTATGTCCACTGGTACCAACTCCAAGAGGGGGAGGCCCCCAAACGTATTCTTCACTACTCTTCATCTTCCACAAATTTCTGGATAGACTCAGGAATCAAATGAGGGAAATATGGTGCTTTTAAAGCTTCAGGGAGGAGCTACAAATTAGAGGTCCAAAATCTGGAGGAAAGTGATTCTGGTGTGTACAGTTGTGCAGCCTGGGAGAAGCACAGTGATTCAGACTTCCCCTATCCTACACTGAAAACTTTGTTTGTGGTTGCCTGAAACAGCCCTGCGCCACAGGAAATTTTCTCTTGTCTGCTCACTTCCTGGTCCTGACTGCTTTCCTCTGAACAGTGAAAAACCCTGAGCTCAAAACCTAACCTCCATCTTTCCATCCCACCCATTGTGAGCGACTTCAGCCTGCACCCCACACCCCTACAGACCAAGCTAAGATTTCCAGGTCTTACTGGACTCAGCTGGCTGATGGCATGTTCTTTTGGCTCTGGTAGGGGGTAGTGATGTCCCATGCATTCTCCTTCCTAAGACAGACAAAGTCACCTGGAGTTGACCTGATGAGAGATATTTGGAGAACCCTATTTGGAAGGCTCGTTTTGCTGAAACATTTATCTAGTCCTTACCTAGAGATTATGGCTGAGAATGTACTCATTCATTACTCAGGAGAATAAGAAATGATGGAATGAAGCATTTGGACTTTATGAAGGCCTCAAGCTTTTTTTTGAAATCTGTTGTTTCTCCCAAGATAACTACCCAAGGTACTGTTGGTATGATTGAAAATGTAGAAAACTGATTGTGGAAAATAAGCAAACCATTGTCTTCTACTTATATCTTCATCTTCTTCTTCTTATGTTTGAGGTTTGCAATAATTAACAAACTGTACCTCAGTTTCCCCTGATACACATTAGGAAAAAGGTAACCCCCCTCCCCATGTGGCACCTTCCACAGGTTAAACAAAGGAACCCCATAGGGACAGGATAAAAGGAGAATGAGATCTTCACCATCTGCATATCAGAGGGAGATGGAGATCTTTACTACCTTTTTACTATCTTTAGTACCTCTACCTGCATATCAGAGGGAGAAGAGACAGAAACCTTCACTATTTACAAACCCTTTAAAACTTTACAGATCAAAAGAAACACATGCTCCTGCAGCATTCCAAGAAGCCTTAGACTCCCTCAACCCCTTCCTGCTACCTCACCCAGTCCCTCAAAACCCCTCCCACTAACTATCATTTCCCCATCTAGGAAAGTTCTGTATAAATTCAAGTCCCCCCCCTTCCAGGAGTGGGCTGAAGTCTCTCCTCAGACCCCCACCATGCTGATGGGGGGACTGAAGTCTGTTCTTCAGACTCTCTCCATTGGGAGAGCTTCCCAATAAATAAATTCTTTGCTTGTGGTCAATTAGTCTCCATGTCCCAGTAAGAGTCGTATGTTCTCCAGCAATTATTTACTTATTTTCTTTATTATGAATAATTTTTATACATTTGAAACAACTCTTAGAAAATGTAATTAGAAAAATGATTTCATCCGTAAGGTCATTTATATATAAAGAATAACTTTATCATGTAATATGCAGAAGCTATGAAAATAGAAGTAAACAGTTTTATAGAAAGATATATTGAAGACCATGAATAAAAACCAAATTCCTATGTTTTTTTGGATGAAGAGAGGATGTCATAAGGTGTAATTGTTTCCTACTTCGACATATTTAGATTAGTTTCAATTAACATCCCCACCTGTGGAGAGGAGGCAAAGTACTGTGATTGCAGCTGCAACACCTGTTACTGTTTGATGATAACTTATTTTCTTAATGGAGCTTAGGAAGTAGAAGGTCTTCAATCAATAAAAAAAGTTTTTTTCTTGGCAAAAAAAATTGTTGGAAATTAACATATACTTTTTTTAAAAAAAAGATTTATTTATTTATTTAATTCCCCCCCTCCCCCGGTTGTCTGTTCTCTGTGTCTTTCTGCTGCGCCTTGTCTCCCTGTCCACCTCTGCTGTCGTCAGCGGCACAGGAAGTGTGGGCGGCGCCATTCCTGGGCAGGCTGCACTCTCCTTCGCGCTGGGCGGCTCTCCTTACGGGGTGCACTCCTTGTGTGTGGGGCTCCCCTACGCGGGGGACACCCCTGCATGGCAGGGCACTCCATGCGTGCATCAGCGCTGCGCATGGGCCAGCTCCACACGGGTCAAGGAGGCCCGTGGTTTGAACCGCCCACCTCCCATGTGGTTGATGGACGCCCTAACCACTGGGCCAAGTCCGTTTCCCGGAAATTAACATACACTTAGCAAAGAGAGAATGTGCAGAATGGATTATTTTGTTTTTATTCACTATCAGATTGTCTAAGTCCCTATTCAGTTACTTTGTGTGTGCATGTGTGAGCATGTGTGTACAGACATGTGTGCTTAGACATATATTTTTAATATATACATATTATAATATTTATGTATATAAACATTTGTAAATTTTGATCAGCTTAGTTTCTCTTTGAATGAATAGAATAACACAGGTTTCTTGGATCAAAATATGAAGAACTTTCTACCAAAATCAAATAAAAGAAAATCTCATCATCTTTGCATTCTTAAATTGGAAAGAAAATTATTCTTACCACCACATTTTGCTTTGCAGAAAACTTTCCTATCATTACCACAGACATTGAACATTTGTCTTCAATATTGAAGTTTTTACTGAATTTTCAATAGTATTAACAATAGGAGTCATTGGGCCTCCAGCAGAATGAATCTTCAGAAGCTTTTTCTCGCCCCTTCTACCCAGAATTGATACCCACCCAGAACCTTAGAATGTGAAATCGGGTCATTGAGGATGGAGTTAGTTAAATTAAGATGAGGCTGTCCTGGAATAGGGGACCAAATCCAGGGGCTGGTGTCTTTCTAAGGAGGGGACGTGGAGACTTGGAGCCATGGAAGAGGGCAGTGTGAAGACGGACACCACCAAGCACTGGGAGCTCCCAAGTATGGAGGGGCTCTCCTCGCAGCCAAAAAGGCACTGGCCCTGCTGACACCTGGATTTTGGACCCTGGCCTCCAGAACTTTGAAGAAGATGCCCTTGGCTTTGCTGGTGCACTCGTGCAGGTGTCCATGCTGTCCAGGTACAGCCCAGGCCCGTCAGAGGCAGTGCACATGCACTGGCCACTGTGATCCCAGGTTCCAGCCAGGGTCAGTCCCAGAAGTACCTGACTGTGAAAAAGGCTCCCCCAGGTCGAGGCCACTGTGACAGCGTCAGTGTCACACCTGAGGAGCACAACCGAGGGGCAGGATGTTAGATCTCTTCTCTGGGGTCCCACAGGAAGGGAGGCTTATGTGGTGGCACAGTGGGGGACATGGACTCCTGCACATCCTGCAGCTGCCAGGTGCCACGTCATCCTCCTGGGGGGCTGGAGATCAGGGGGTGTCCTCCAGGCCCTGGTGGTTTGGCTGTATGGTGGACTGCAGGGCCAGGATGTGGCTCAACCAAATGCCATGGCCAAACTCTAGGACAGCACCTTGAGCAGGTTCATCTAGAAAGTTATTAAAAATATGATGAAAAATGAGCTCAGTATTGGAATTAAACTATTTTCTAATGGAAGCATCTTAGGTTATTGATGGGTAAGAGACATCATTGAACTGTTTGCAAAACAATTCTATTTCTATTGGAGAAAAAGAAAGTCACTTTATATTTCATACTTGACGCAAGAAAACATGGAATTAAAGATAAGAAAAATTAATTTAGAAGAACTCCCATTTGATCTAAATGAAATCTCACATGTCAGAGATACTTAAATACAACCTCAGCAGATACATGTGGTAAATTGGTGTTAGGAATAGTGCTATTAAAATAAAAGTTTCCCTGAGATACAGATGCTAGTATTCTGTCACTCATGTGTGTTCTGGTTTCAATGAGGTTAGCCCTCATATCATACTGTAAGTTTCAATAAACCTTTAGTGCAAGTTATAATTTTGTTATCTTCTACTCTTTGTAAAAAGAAAACCATTGAGATCTTCCCCGTGGCTCAAATGTGGCCCTTCTCTAAGCCACACTCAGCATATAAATTCATTACCTACACCAATGTAGGACACAACTCAGAGGCATGAGCCTGCCTGGCAGTGAGGGATTACTACCAAACACCAAGCATCAATGCAACTGGAAAAAGACCTTGACAAAAGGGGGGAAAGGCTAAAATGAGTTTATATGGTTAAGAGACTTCACAGTGAGTTGGGAGGTCATTCCAGAGGTTGTGCTTATGCACATTTCCGCAGGATCTCATTGACAGCCCAAGTAAATATTGCCTTAAATAGCAGGGCACTTTAGAGCCATGGAGACATCCAGACACTAAAGCTGGGCAAATAGCTCAGCTGTTTGGTGCCCTGCCACTGAACCCTACTTTGGAAATTATCCTCCACAGTGTGACAGAGATGGACTCAGTTTCCCTAAATATGGCCCTTCTACCCCTTCTATTTGAACCTAGAGTTAGTACTAGAGCTGATAAGAGTATGCCTAAGACACAAAACTTTGGGCTGTCCATGTGACAGTAGTAACTGTTTATCTCAACAATTACCAACACCTATTTTCGAGGTTATTGGACTCACCCAGGACAACTAACAAGGAGATGATGATGGAAAATGAACATTTCAATAAAAAAGAGAGTCTATACCTGCAAGCAATGTAGTCCCATCCATCTGCCACATGGGACCTAATCCCACTCTCAGTTGGAGGCAGAGTGGGCATCACTATCCAAGAATCCTAAGGATTGGAGAATGAATGATGGACTAGAGTAGACTTACTGTTATTCTATTATAGATATGATTCTACAAATGGAAGAAATTTTCTCACTGATATGGAGGAACTGGGCACAGGAGTTTCTGAGAGGAGGGAGAGGGGGAAACAGGTGTCCTATATGGGCATTTTCAGGATGTGGGAATCATCCTGCATGACACTGTAAAGACAGATACAGGCCATTGTATGTCTTATCATAATTTACAAAATTAGGAGATAGTGTAAATTACAATGTAAACTAAAATTGATGCCAAGTGACAGTATTCCAAATGTGTGCATCGGTGATAACAAATGTACCACAAAAAATAAGGATGTTGTTAATGTGGCAAAATGTGGAAGGGGTTGGGTGCAATAATTTTTTTTTATAATTTATGTAACATAAATATTTTGGAAACTTTTTTAAAGTATAAAAAAATAGACCCATTTTTAAAAAGAAAAATATTCATTAATTTTTGCTTTTGAGTATTTATTTTTCTTTTTTTATTGCTGCCAGAAACGTTTTTTGAGAACAAAATGCTGGAGAGAAACAATAAAATAGTCACAATGGACCCCATACACTAAAAGACAGAGCCACTTTAGCAAGGGAATTGCCCTTTATTACTTCCATGGGAGGACTCCTGTGTCTCTTCTCCAGCAAATATTTTACATTTGATTAACCTGTAAGTTCCCATGTTTGCTACTACTTACACCAAGTCCAACTTGGCATCTTCATGCATCAAGGTGGACAGCAAGGACCCAGAGAGTGTACCCAAGAGAATGGGGGTTTTGAGATGCTCCAAATATTTCATCCAATATCTTCTGAGACTAGATGGAGTTATCTCTCCTAAGATGATAAGGAAATGGTGAGGAACACAAGAATTGTTGATACAGGTGTCTTTCAGACTTAACCACAATGTAGAGACAGCTCTGTTCTCTACACTGGGATCTCATTAACTAAGACCAGAGCAAAGGCTAGAAGCAAAAACATAAACAAACAATTACTAAAACCACAATGATTTTTAAAATTGTAGCTATTAATGACACTTTCTAGGTAATAAAAATTTTGTAACAAATGTTAAACAGCAAAATACACTACAACAATTGATATAAAGATAGACTTTTTCAGGCATTATTGAAAAGGGAAGGTTGAGAAATTGACAAAAGAACTCAGTCTCTGAAAGTTCACCAATTACATAATCAACTAAGATCATTCGGCATCTCAAATTAGATGAATATCAGAATCAGGTGTCAAAATGTTTGGAAATATGAATTGTGAGCCACATTTGGACAAATTAGTCAGAATTTCCAGAATTGAAGTTTGGGAATCTGTCCTGAGCAAAGTCATTGAATTTGTAGCCTGTCTGCACAAGTTCATGAATCAGCATTTAGAAACTAATGCTGCAACATATATGTTGTTGGAATGACATCAAGGACAGAATTCATTGTTTTTAGGATCATTTTATGAAGATTGAGATAAATAAAGCATAACATGATAATCATTACATTTATCTTAAAAGTAAAAAATGACAACCTGGTTGAAGACTGAAAAATGAAGATGTGATTTTGAAATTAAAGATCAATCTCTGACTTTATTTTGGTCTTGGCAAAAGCAGGAATATGCTAAGTGTTCAAGAGAAGAACGGGCAAAAAAAAATAGGTCACATCAGAAACTAGAGGCTTCTGAGATGTGAGGATATATCTTTATTATGATAAAGGCTCAGGACACAATACACTAAGAAACAGCCACCTGTGGGTTCTGAAAATGAAGACAGTGCCCAAATGTGGTCTTAGTGCCAGCACTTCTCAAATATTTTACATAAATAGACTCATTGAGCCTCACAACAATCCTAAAGAACATGAAACAGTTTTTATATACTTCTAACACACAGTAGTAAAGTAGCTTCAATTTCTTGGACTAGGAAGTGCCTGGACTATAAACATAAACTTCATATTTTAGGGATCAAAGTCATAGAGAAAACTGTACTCATTTATTGATAGGTATACTTCCAAAATGGAGTGGGTCTTAGTAGGTGTATGAAAGAAAGAGATGATTGCCATCTTCTGTGTATTGCTTTCTTTTGTTAAAATAAATCAATTTAATGGGTAGATATCAATAAAGCATGAATCCACCCAAATGGTAAAATCAAACTTATCTGGTATAAATTATATTTAGCCTGATTTTTGCCTATTGATCCTGTATCCTAAAACTCTACTGAAATTGTTTATTGACTCTAGCAAGGAATAAACATTCATGACCATTGTAGACTTCATTTCTGTAACTGGTCACACAGCAAAGTACATATTCATCACTACATTCTTCCACTACCTATTCCACGTTCCCTTCACCCTCACCCAGCACCTCATTCGGCCATTTTTCTTTGCCTGATGGGATGACTCAAGCCTTCATTCCTGAAGATTCTTGTCCATTGATAGTCATGCCTGGGTTGACTTCTTGCAGTTTTCCATTGACTTTAGTCACAGAGCGTTGTAATACTAGGAGGTTTCCTAGGTCATCTGCATCACAGACAAACTATTCCTGGCCACCATTGTGTAGCAGCAGTCCTTTTCCTCTTGATAGGATCAATCACCCCAGCCAGTACAGTAATTCCCTCTTTCTCTTTTGATTCGGAGGTATGAAAAGACCAAAGTGAGCAGGCTGCAGTCTTACCTTCAAGTTCAATGGAATCGTATTTGTGTTTCCTGGTGGAAGCACTCCTCCTTTTGGGACAAAGATCTGAAGACCAGTTGAGCTTAAGGTTGCAGGGACAGGAAACAAAAACTTTCCTGGTGGATCACAGGGATAATAGTGAGTGGTGCCACTTGCATTTCCATCCCTTGATTCCAGGATTGTGAATCCCAGTTAGGAGAGAAATAGCACCATAGAGTGAATGCTGATTTAGAGCATACAAAGCTTCCTGGAAAGCATCACCCCATCCCTGCAGGTACTGTCACCTACTTGACAAGGTAAGTGGGCCCTATTAGGATCAGTACACTGAGATGGAAGAACCCTGTATTTTGTTGGGTTGATCTCCCATCCTCTCTCATCCAAAAGCCTGATTATTCATTAAAAGCCATTTTTATAATCTTACTACAAAAATAGAGTATGAGGACTGTATGAGATTGCAACTAGAATTTGTGTAATAAGTATATGAATGAAAAGATAAATAAATGACATAAATTATGTCAACTTTATTTATAAGTAAAAGAATTCTAAACAATAAACTAATAAGTAATTTTAGATTTTTTTTGCTATTCATAAATTAGCAGAAATGAAAATAGGTTACCATAGCCAGAAATATTAAAGGGGAAATAAATTTTGATAAAGAGTAATGTTACCAAGAGTGAAAAATACTTTGGGGATTAGTTCTCATGAATGCAAACAACAGAAATGGAGTGGGTTTTGCTAAGCAAAAATGAAAGTATAATATGAATGTTGTGTGGCTTACAGATCTGATCACCAGTTGGGGCAACATAGAAAATGTTTTGGAAGTCTGATGGCATTAACACAGTCTGGGACATCACAAAAGGAGAAAGACATGATCCCACTCCTACCACAGATGGATGGTGGACACTCCTGATGGCGACATCAATGCTGGATGCCAGTCATGAGACATTGGAGTTTGAAGACATCTATTTCCACCATCATGGCAGAGGATTCAGTCTGAAATATTTTAGACTCAGAGATGCATATTAGAAAAATTTCTACATGTTATGTCAAAATTGTGTGAATCTAACAACTGTAAATAAATTGCTAAATGCAATTACTTCTTTCTAACTTAGTGTTAATAGGGAATTCAAAACAAGATATGACCTCTTCCCACATGTAAATATATAAGTAAGGAGAAAAAGAACCAGCAAGATAGTGGCAGAGTAAAGAGCTCCTAGAGTCAGCTCATGCTACAGGGTAATTAGTAATCATCCTGAGCTATCTAAATCACCTTTCTGTTGGCTCCAGGAGACAAGAAGGTCATCCTGCCACATCGTTGAAAGAGTGGAAGGAGAATACTCCCCATCTGCAGTGAAGATTTGCGAGTAGGGCACTCCACATCCCAGAGACTAGTGTCCAACTTCCACTGGGTACACATGCTGCCTAAGGAGTGATTCCATGGCTGGCATTGGGAGCTCTGCTTACCAAAAATGGAGAAGGAAGAGATGATTGGGCAGCAATTTAAGATACTCATTAGCAAATACAGAGGGTTATATTATAATCCTAAGAAGAGCTAAAGTTTGTACCTGTTCAAGTCAAAAAGAGGCCAGTAACACCATTTTAACTCCTCCTCTGGCAAAAGGGAAGTAGCATGTACTGAAAATTACAATGCTGGTAGGGACCAGCTTCTTTCCATCCTGACCAAATTGCACTTCTAGCATAAACCACAACCTCACCTCTGGCAGAGACATAACTGGAAAGGCATACACCAGCCTATCCAGGAAAATATAGGCCACACCAAGGAGGCTCGTGATCATCCTACTTGACCGTGAAGGCCGCCTCAGGAGCTATCCTGTGATGGAATATGAATCTCCAATTCCCAAACACAAGGAGGAAGAGATGGTTGACCACTGATTTCAGCTACTAATTACTAAATTTGGATGGCTAGAGTATAACTCTAAAAAGAGCTAAAGTTTTAAAATGTCCAAGTCAGAAAATGACTAGTAGTCACCATATTGACTATGCCCACAGCATGAGGACAAGTGGTTCATTGAAAATCACCATGGTTGTACGGACAGGTATCTTTCACCCAGGTTGGCCTGCAGCCCAAGCCTAGGCTTCGGTCCCACCTTTAGCAGGGAGGAACCTGTCGAGCCCTGCAACAGCCTTTCCAGATAAATGATGGTGCATTTGGCTAACACTACCAGAAGAGCATGATATGTATGGACAACTGTGGTCATCTTGGACCTGTACTGCAAAGATCGCTCCCCAAATCTGTAGCTCCATCCCAGCCTCAGGAAGCAGAAAGGCACCTGAAGTCTCTCTGGGCAACCACAGTCTAGAACTCCACAACTTGGATTATTATAAACAGAAGTAGCTTGGTCTGAAAACCTGGCAAGAAGAAATGTGGAAGAAATTTAATCAGTCCCTGCAGCACTGTGGGCAACTTGAGCCTCCACAGCTCACAACACAAACTGCATCCTTGGCTCCTACTACACAACCAGCAAGGGAGAAAGGGCAAGAAAGCCCGAAACTAAAGAGAAAAACTCCACCCTGAATGAATACTCTAGGATGGCAGACAATCAAGGTACCAACAAAAAATTTCTATCAACACCAAAAAACACGAAGATATGACCCAGTTAAAGGAGCAAGATAGGCCTCCAGATGACATAAAGGAGTTGGTCAAGTGATTTTTGACTAGCGTGTCAAACACACTTAGCTCTGGCAGAACAGCCCATTCAAAAAATGGTGCAGAAAGAACTGGATATCCATACCCAAAAGAAGGAAAGTGAACACCTATCCCACACCTTATCCAAAATTTAACACAAAATGGATCAATAGCCTAAATATAATTGCAAGAACCATATTGCCTCTAGAAGAAAATGTAGAAAGACTTTAATATTAATGTGAAACTATGAAACTTATTCTTGGAAGGCTGAAACTTAGTGGTTATCAAGTTTCCAAGAGGACAGAGAGGGAAGAATAGGTACATAGGGCATACTGAGATCACTGGAATTGTTCTGCATTACTTTTCAATGATGGATGCATTATGATAAATTATGTAAAAACCCATAAAATAGTGTAGTGCAAAATGTAAACCATAATGGAGACCATTGTCCATGGATAATAGCAATTATCCAATATTTATTCATCAATTGTAACAATGGACCATACTCACGTCAGATATTATTAATAGGTTAAAATGTGAGAGAAGGGGCTTGGGGTGTATAGGAAGCCCATATACATTCTATGTGACTTAAAGCTTCTTTGAAAATAAAATGATAAACACAAATAAGACACTGAGGGAACAAACAGAAGAAATTATCAATATTCATAAAAGAGAGATCATACAGTGATGAAAGATGTAATACAAAAAAATTTGGTTTTGTTTTTGGGTTACATTAAAGTTACATTAAAGTTACAACTATGGCAGGGAAGGATAACTGGTACAATTATTGTGTGGTTCAAATTGTGTGGTCCAAGTGTAAACCATAATGTAAGTGATAGACCATGGTAAGTAGCAATGTTTCAATATTTGTTCATAATTTGCAACAAATATATCACACTAATAAAATTTTATTAGTGGGGGGACATATGAGTGATGGGTATATAGGAGTCCCTCATATTTTTTATGTAACTTTTATGTAATCTAAAACCACTATAAAAATAGGAGGAATATCTTTCCCAAACACCTGGGAACCATCTCTTGGAATGGAACCATCAGGAGGACAATACCCATCCCTCAAATTTCCTCTGGGAGATTACATGCAAAACTTAAATGCACACCTGGCTCCAGATTGAAAATCTACCTCATGACATAAAAATATGAGAATTTTATGTTTCTTTTTATGTTTCCTTGGAAATCATTGACTAACTAAGCCAGAGGTTCACCTCAATTGCCAGATGAGTTTCAGATGAACTATTTGAGATGAATGGAGCTATCAAGTCTTCTTACTGGAGGACTAGTTAACATTTACTACAATTAGTTGTTATCCTCCTGACTGTCTAAAAAGGTGATATTTTGTTCTGTCTTTGCAAAACCTTTAGAGAATTGACTGGAAGTGCATCACTTTCCTATTTTAATTCATTAATCACAATGTTTTCTTTCTCTTCTACCTTTTTGGAGTAGTTTCATGATTGGCAGGATGTTTTGTTTTGAATTATATTTTCCCCAAGTGTAACAACATGAACTGAATTAACTGGAAACTTTCTGAATTAAACAGAAAATTTACAGGAATTGTGGACATGTAGAAGTCAGGTAAAATATGCTGAATTATTCAGTGTCCCTACTACATTTTCTTTTTTTGGAATTCTAGGCAGATAAAACACACTAGTGAAAAAGTCTGAGACTTATGAACTCTATAATCCCATGAAAAACATGTGGTTAGCTAATTTGGAAGCCAGAATTTTCTCTGCTAGCTTTTTCTCCTAAAGGAGTACTATATCCCTATTATATTGGGAAAGGGCTTATGAGAAAACAGTGTTGATTTTGCCTCATAAAGATTCCTTTGATTTGGATAAATTAATGTATTTCCTGGGTTCTTAGGTCTCGTCTCAAGCAAATAAAATCCTGGAGTACATTGTAATGTATATCATTTTAGAGTAAAGGAGAGCATCCTGTCAAAGACGTGAAAATTGGAAGAGGGAATGTGAAAATAAAAGCCACTTTCTCTTTGGTGGTGCCTTGCTTCTTTCTCTGTTGTCCTCACCTGATAGAACAGAGTAACTCTCTTGCTAGGGGCTAATGTGGCTGGTGATTTTAAGTTGAAGCCTATGCTCATTTATTGTTCAGAAAATCCAAAGACCAATAAAAAGATATGCAAAATCTGCTCTGCCTGTGTTCTTGAAATTGAACAAGAAATCCTGAATGACAGTACCTCTGTTTCCAACATGGTTAGCTGAATAATTTAAGCCCACTAAAGAGACCTACTGCTCAGAACAAAAGATTCCTTTCAAAATATTACTGCACATTGACAATGCACTAGGGCACCCAAGAGCTCTGATGGAGTTGTAATGAAATTCATATCATTTTCATATCTGATAACCCAACATCCATTCTGCAGGCCATGGATTGAAAAGTTATTTTGAATTTCAGGCCTTATTATTTAAAAATACATTTTATAAGCTATAGCTGCCATAGGCAGTGCATCTTCTTTTGGATCTCAGCAAAGTAAATGGAAAAAATTGTGAATATGAGTCACCATTTAAGATGGCATTAAGTACATTTGTGATTTATGGGAGAAGTTCAAAGTGTCAAAATTAATAGGACTTTGAAAGAAGTTGATTCCAACTCATATGAAAGATGTTGATGGAAAGTAACTGCAGATGGAGTGGATATAGAAAGAGAATTTGGGTAAGAAGTGGAGATTGAAGATTTGACTGAACATCTGCATCTCATGATAAACTTTAATAGATGAGAAGTTGCTCCTTATAAATGAGTAAAATAAATGACATCTTGAAATAGATTCTACTCCTGGTGAAGATTCTTCTCTAACACACATGGATCATTTTGCAGGGTAGACTACATTGCTGTTAACAGAGCCAGACTCAACAAATTTGGAAGGATTGACATTTACAAAGTAATTTTCCTGACCAAAACAGAATGAAGCTGGAAATCAATAATGGGTAGAGAACCAGAACAGGTACAGAGATATGAAAGTTAAACAACACATTCTTACACACTCAGCAGGTCAAGGAGGAAATGGCCTAAGACATCAGAAACTACCTTGAAATAAATGAAAATGAGGACACAAGGTATCAAAAAATATGGGATGCAGCAAAAGCAGTGATGAAAGGGAAATTTACAGCCATAAAATCTTATATTAAAAAAAAGAAAGAGCTAAGATCAAAGACCTTTTTGAACACATAGAGGAATGAGAAATAGAAGAAAAAACAAGCAGAAAATAAAAAAAACAAAGTTTATAGCATAACTAAATGACAAGAGAATTTTAAAAAGCACTAGGAAATTTTAACAAATCCAAAAAATGGCTCTTTGAGAGAATTAATAAACACATACACTCTTGGAATCAGACATGGTTCAACCACTTGGCCACCCATCTACCACATGGGATGTCCCAGGTTCAGGTTCCAGTGCGTCCTTTAAGAGGATGAACAGATGTCTTCTCCAGCCACAAGGAGAGCTATATGCTACTGCAAAAGAGCAGGACACCACCACAAAGAGCTGCACTCTGCAGCCACCACAACAAGCAGAGTCCACAAGCCAGCAGATCCCCCAGCCCACTGGGATTGGATGAGGCTCCATCCGTTGGGCTCTCACCTGTCATGTGAGAGGTCCTGGGCTTGGTTCCTCTTGCCTCCTGGCGAAGGTGAGCACACAATGAGTAGACAGACATGAGAACCATCTGGGAGAGAGGGGAAATAATTAAAGATAAATGAAATAAATTTTTTTAAAAACAGCTTTTTAAAAATTTGACAAGCCCTTTGATAGACTAAAACAGAAGAAAGAGAAGATGCAATTAAAATAAAAACCGAGAGAGGAAATATCACTGCAGAACCCACAGAAATAAGAGTATCACAAGAGGATACCCTCAAAAATTGGATGTCAACAAGATGACTAACTTAGATGAAATGGACACATTTCTAGAAACACATAACACCTATATTGATGAAAGAAGAAAACGATGATCTCAACAGACCAATCACAAGGACTGAATTAGTCATCAAAAACCTCCCAACCAGAAAAAGCTGAAGATCCTGATGGCTTTCACCGTTGTACTCCAATCCGAAAAAATCTGAATAGACCAACTCTGTGACACATACTCATCAGAATGTCAAATGCCAAAGAAAAAGAGAGAATTCTGAGAACAGCAAAAGAAAAGCAATGCATAACATATAAGGGATATCCAATAAGATTAAGTGCTGATTGCTCCAGAAATAATGGAGGCAAGAAGAGAGCAGTATGATACAATTAGGACACCGAAAGAGAAAAAATGCCAGCTGAGAATTCTTTGTCCAATAAAATTGTCCTTCAAATATGAAGTTGAGTATAAAATATTTACAAACAGAAACTAAGAGAGTTTGCCAAAAAGAATCCACCTTTGCAGGAAATAATAAAGGAAGCCTTAGAACCTGATAAAAAAGACAGGAAAGACAGGCTTTGAGGAGAGTATAGAAGAAAGAATAGCAGAAAGGATAACCAAAAGAGGAAAAAGACAGACAAAATAAAATATGACATATGAAAACCAAAGAATTAAATGGAGGAAGTAAATAATGTATCTACAGTAATATCATTGAATGTGAATGGATTAAACTCCCCAATCAAATGATACCAGCTGACAGAATGGATAAAAAAGCATGAGCCATCCATATGCTCATATGCTGCTCACCTTAGACCCAGGGATACAAACCAGCTGGAAGTGCAAGGTTGAAAAAAAAGACTCCACACAAACAGTAACCAGATAGAGCAGGGGTAGCTATACTAATATCAGAAAACAAAAGACTTTAAATGCCAAAAAGTTATGAGAAAAAGAAGGTCATTATATATTAAGAAAAGGGACAATACTTCAGGAAAACATAATAGCCATAAATATCTATGCCACAAAATACATGAGACAAACTCATGGAAAACTGAAGGGAGAAATAGACATCTCTACAATAATCATTGGAGACTTCAAACAGCACTCACATCGTTAGACAGAACAACTGGACAGAAGATCAACAAGAAAACAGAGAACTTGAACAATGTGATAAAAAGTTACACATAGCAGACATATACAGAACACTGCATCCACACTCAGCGGGTTATACATTCTTCTCAAGTGCCCTTGGATCTTTCTCCAGGGTAGACTACATGTTGGGGCACAATGGAGCTCTCAATAAATACAAAAAGATTGAAATTATATAAAGTTCCTTCTCCTATCATAATGGAATGGAACTGGAAATAATAGTCAGCAAAAAAGTACATTTGCAAATGTGTAAAGGCTAAACAACACACTCCTAAATCATCAAGGGTCAAGGAAGAAATTGCCAATGAAATCAGTAAATATATTGAGAAAAATGAAAATGAGAACACAATTTATCAAAAATTATGGGATTCACCAATGTCCACAGAGAAAATGTGGAGTGGGTGTGGGAAGGGTAGCCATGGTGGCTGCTGGGTTTGGGGAATGGGAGGAAGAGATGAGATGTGGAGGCGTTTTCGGGACGTGGAGTTGTCCTGGGTGGTGCTTCACGGACAATTACGGGACATTGTAGATCCCCCCAGGGCCCACTGGATGGAACGTGGGAGAGTGTGGGCTATGATGTGGACCATTGACTATGGGGTGCAGTGATGCTCAGAGATGTACTTGCCGGGTGCAATGGATGTGTCACGATGATGGGAGAGAGTGTTGCTGTGGGGGGAGTGGGGGGTGGGGGCGGTGGGGTTGAATGGGACCTCATATTTTTTTAATGTAATTTTTAAAAATAAATAAATAATTAAAAAAATTATGGGATTCAGTGAAGACAACCTTGAGAGGGAAATACCTATATTAAAAAAGGAAGAAAGAGTTAAACTCAAAGATTTAACTGAACCACTAAGAATAGAAAAAATTACAACAAACCAGTCCCAAGCAAGCAGAAGGAAAGAAATAAGAAAGATTAGAGGAGAAATAAATGAAATTGAAAAGAAAAAGCAATAGGGAAAATCAAAAAAAGACTGGTTTGTTTGGACAAGCAATAAAATAGACAAACCCCTAGATAGACTAACAAAGAAAAAGAGAGACAAGATGCAAATAAATACAATCTCACCCAAAGAGTTCCAGAAAAGGCCAAGCTCTTAATGTTGCCCTGGAACTGCAAACCCTCTAAGGAATGAGTCAGGATACACAGTGTCTTGGGAAGATAGAGGAAGTGTGCATGCTCAGAGCTGTGGGGGGAGGAAACAGCTGGTGCAGCAAGGAAACACCTACAGGCAGCCAATGGAGGGGGTTTGTGCTGGAGGCTGAAACTCTGGGAGGAAGGCTGTCTCACTGCTGACAGTGATAATGACCTCGATCTTCTACCTGCAACTTAATGATGGTGAGAGTGACAAACTGTATGAGACTTGCACATGGAGCTGAAATGCACAATGACTTCTGTGGTTCTGTTTGTGTTCAGATGTCACCATGTTTATCAGACCTCCTTCTGATCTCATGCCCTGACAATTAAGTTGATTGCAAACAGACTGCTAAGGTTCAATAGAGCAATCTTGTGTGTTTTAGATATGTTCTGAAGAAATTCACATCCATCTAGATGAGGGAGCAATGCCCTTGATTCACATGAATCCAATGACCCTCATTACATTTTATTTTTTTAATTGTTTTTTAATTTATTAAAATATACCACTCACACATATGCATACATAAACAATAAGTGTATAATAATAGTTGTGAATTTACAAAACAAACATATATAGCATCATACAGGACTCTCATACCTCACCCTACACCAATACCTTGAATTGTTGTTAAACATTTTTAACTAATGATTAAAGAGCATTGTCACAATATTACCACTAACCAAAGTATTTTCCCCCAACCCAACCTATTATTATTTTTATATCATTTATATATGATCATTCATAATAAGTATGGTAAAAATTCTGAACTTAAAAAGCAAACATGTACCACCACCAACACCTTGCATTTTCATGAGATGTTTCTTACAAATTATGAAAGATTTTTGTCAAAATCTTATTGTCCTTATCTTACATTTAGTGTATTTTTCCTGCAACCCACCCTATTATTATTTTTTAAGTATATTTTTGTGGCAGAAGTTGTAAACTTACAAAACAGTCATGCACATGTACAGAATTCCCAAACACCCCTCTATCTGAACATTTGTTACAGACCAGATAATATCATCTGATTGTTACCATGACCATAGTGTACATTTGGCACACATTTTCCATACTGCCCCATTATCAACACAGTACATCTTTGGCATAGATGCAAGAATATTATATCATCAATGCTAATGAGAGTCCATAGCTCCCTCCAGTTGTATTTTTCCCATGCTTCTCCACATTCCCACCACCTTACAGTAGTGATGTACATTTGCTTTAGCTAACAAAGACACTCTTGCATCTGTACCATCAAACACAGTTCTCATCCACCTCTTGGTTTACTGTGCTATTCAGTTCCTAGATTATTCTTTAGCATTTTCTCAATTGGTATTTCATATCTAGAATACCATTTTCAGCCACATCCCCATTTATAAACTAGCTTTTACTGACTATATGTTACCATCTACTCTATACATTTCCACACTTTTACAGCAAAACTAGTTAAAACTTCTACATACATTAACCATCAGTAGTTCATCTCAGTTCTCCTCTTATCTTCTTTAAGAATCCACCACAGACGCCTCCACCTCTCATCTCTTCCTGCCTTTCCCCATAGGCGTCTTCGGGACATGGAGCTGCCCTGGATGGTGCTTCAGAGGTAATCACCGGACATTGTAAATCCTCACAGGGCCTACATGATGGAATAGAGGAGAGTATGGGCCATGATGTGAACCAATGTATATGAGGTGCAGAGGTGCCCAAAGATGTACTTACCAAATCCAATGGATGTGTCATGATGATGGGAACGAGTGTTGTTGGGGGGGCGGAGAGGGGGGGTGGGGGGGGTGGGGTTGAATGGGACCTCACATATATATTTTTAATGTAATATTATTACAAAGTCAATAAAAAATAAAAAAATTAAAAAAAAAAAATAAAACAAAAAAAAAAAAGAATCCACCACATACCACCAAGTCTTGAAGATACTTTCCTACAATTTCTTTAAAAGTTTTATGGTTCTTGCTTTTATTTTTAGGTTTTTGCCCATTTTGAGTTAATTTGTGGATAAGGTGTGAGATAGGGGTCCTCTTTCCTTCTTTTGGCTATGGATATCCAGTTCTTTCAGCACTATTTGTTGAATGGACTATTGTGCCTGAGCTGTGTGCGTTTGACAGGCTAGTCAAAAATGGCTTGACCATACCTGGGAGGGTCTGTTTCTGAACCATCAAATTGATTCCATTTATCTATGTGTCTGTCTTTATGGCAGTACCATGCTTTTTTTAAACCACTATAGCTAGGAAATATGATTTAAAGTCTGGAGGTGAGAGTTCGCTTTTCCTTTTTAAGATGTTTCTGGCTATTCAGGATCCCTTACCCTTCCAAATAAATTTTATATAAAAAAATTCTTGTGGAATTTTCATCAGGCTTCCATTGAATCTGTATATCAATTTGAGTAGAACTGACATCTTAATGATATTTAGTCTTCCAATGCATGAGCATGGAATAGTCTTTCAGTTATTTAGAACTTAAAAAAAAATTTTTTTTTAACATTGAGTTGCAGTTTTATAAATACAAGTACCTTACATCATTGGTTGAGTTTATTCTTGACTGTTTGAGTTTTATCTGCCATATTTTATTTTCACCATTCTTTTCCACTTTTACTTTTATTTTATTTTTTATTGATTTTGTGAAAATATTACATTAAAAAATATATATATATATGAGGACCCATTCAACCCCACCACCCCCACCCCACCACTCCCCCCCCCCCCAGCAACACTCATTCGCATCATCATGACACATCCATTGCATTTGGTAAGTACATCTCTGGGCACCTCTGCACCTCATGGTCAATGGTCCACATCATGGCCCATACTCTCCCCCATTCCATCCAGTGGGCCCTGTGAGGATTTACAATGTCTGGTGATTGCCCCTGAAGCACCATCCAGGGCAGCTCCAAGTCCCAAAGATGCCTCCACATCTCGTCTCTTCCTGCCATTCCCCATACCGATTAGCCACCATGTCCACTTTTCCCACTCCAATGCCACCTTTTCTGTGTGGACATCGGATTGGTTGTGTCCATTGCACCTCTATGTCAAGAGGAGGCTCAGATTCCACATGGATACTAGATGCAGTCCTCCCGCTTTCAGTTGTAGGCACTCTAGGCTCCATGGTGTGGTGGTTGTCCTTCTTCAACTCCATCTTAGCTGAGGGAGGTGAGTCCAATAAATCAGATTGTAGGTGCTGGAGTCTGTTGAGGCTCAGGGCCTGGCTATCACATTGTCAGTCCAGAGATTCCGATCCCCTAAATATATCTTAAACCCCAACACCAACTACAACTCCAGCACAGTAGCATGAAAGTCTTATGAAGAGAGATCCCATCTGAGTCCAGATTCATCACGCATAAACACCAGCTCCAAAGAAGAGCCATCTGACATGGCAGCTAACCCCATCTGCCATGACCATAGCACCCATGGGTCTCTTTAGCCCTCAAAGGAACCAATACCTGGGGGTTGTATCTACTTTATCTGTCTCTTGGACTCTGCTTAGTTGTGCATAAGGGCAATCCTTCTGACAGCCTCCAGACTCTTTTTTAGAGACTCGTAGCCATATAAACTCATTTCTCCTTTCCATTTCCCCCTTACATTAGGTCAAACAGCATTTTAAAGTCATGTTATTTTATGTAGACAGGGATATTCGGCTGATCCGCATTGAACCTTCCATTCAAGATCATTTTCCAGTTGCATCATCTGTTGTTAGTTGATAGTGATCCTTCGGTGCCAGGGAGGCTCATCCCCGGGTGTTATGTCCCACGCTGGGGGGAAGGCATTGCATTTACATGCTGAGTTTGGCTTCAAGACTGGACACATTTGAGTAACATGAAGGCTGTCAGGAGGAAATTACCAGGCACAATGCTGCTCTAGGCCTTGTTCTTATTTCAGGCATATCAGCTCACAAGCATAGTCATTAGCGTCAGGGGCTCACTGTTGGACCCTCATTCCTTCCCGGTCCTTGCCGCTGCACCTGGGAGATTGTTGCTGCTCCCCTAGGGACCACGACAGAGCACCACTGGCCAGGAACCCAGTACCCCCCCCAGCTGTAGTTTTTAATTGTTGCCACTATGAGTATATCCAAACATTACCATGCACCCTGGACATATGTCCTGTATAGCTCCCTGTCAGCCATATATCAACTGTCAGTAGTATCCTATACCAGTATTCCTCCATTGCCATTGTTGAACCACTCTGTGATCCAGAACTTCCTGAAAACTGAAGCCCAATATAATGTCAGGATCCCGTACTAGCAAAATGGCATATAGCGATGGGTTTAAAGGTTAGATATAGAATACATGTTGACTTGGAAAAAATTCTACATCCTATCTTTTTCTTTTTCATTTTCCCCCTAATTATTGAACTTCTCTTAACAAGAGCCCTAGACCACAGCAATTCATATATATAATATACAGCACTCCCACACATCCAGCACAAATCCTTTTCCCTTCCACAGCGATACTCTTACACCCTATTCACATCATATTCACTTAAAGTGATGTACAGAGTCTGAGACAATAGCTTTCAAACAAGGTGACATCTGTGCTTACATTGTGGTGCATACTTTAGGATACACAGTTTTCTAATTTTTTGTTATCCTATATTTTACATTATGGTTTACAATATCAGTCTGTCGTCTCCTATATGTTATGGTGTAATATTACATGTTTTATATCCATCCTTGTGTACTCTCACGAAACTCCTCTCTTACCCCATATTTACCTTGGTTCCACACATTTAACATCCATTTTCCCATCCACCTTAGTGCCCACAGTGACAGCCAACCTCCGTTTCCCGAGAAGCCAGGTCCAGACATAGTTGGAATAGTGTTCAGGGCCTAACTTGCTCAACTGCCCCAATGCCCTGGGAGCCACCCTTTCTCTCAAGAGATACAGTTCCCTCTATTTGATGGCATAAGTCCTCCCCAGGATGTGGGTCCACCCCCACTCTCACTACTTGGGTCTCTACCCAATGGTGCCACCCACTCTGGCAAAATGAGCATTCAGACATTCCCCAGGAGCCCATGCCGCATTGGACCATCCCCTCCAAGCATTCTAAACAGGTAACCCTCTTAATTATATTTTGATACGGTTTTCTCGGCATTTTACTCTCCACCAACACCTGACACTCCCCTATGTTCGTATGCTACCCCTCCCTCCCCCCACTTTTGGGCAATATTACCCATCTGCCCATCCCCAGCCACCCTCAAACCCACAAAGCCCCTCCCAAAGGCAACCCCTTGCCCCCATTTTATCTCTTCTTTGTGTTCATACTTACCACCAGCTTGTCATAAATTCCACCCCTGCAGACGTCGGCTCACATCTTTCCTCCACCCCCCGATTTCCTGTAAGCCTATCATTCAGTCTCTTACTCTCTGAGGCAGCTTGCTTATTTCATATCATTGAGGTCATGTAGTATTTGTCCTTCAATGCCTGGGTTGCTTCACTCAACATAAGGTTCTCAAGATTGATCCATGTTATCACGTGTGTTTGTAGTGTATTTGTTCTTACAGCCGAGTAGTATTCCATTGTGTGTATATACCACATTTTATTGATCCACTCATCTGTTGATGGGCATTTGGGTTGATTCCAACTTTTGGCGATAGTGAACAATGCTGCTATGAACATTGTTGTACATATATCGGTTTGTGTCCTTGTTTTCAGTTCTGCTAGGTATATACCCAGCAGAGGTATTGCTGGGTCATATGGCACATCTATGGCTAGTTTTTTGAGAAACCACCATACTGTCCTCCAGAATGGTTGGATCCTTCTGCATTCCCACCAGCAGTGGATGAGTGTTCCCCTTTCTTCACATCCTCTCCAGCATTTGTATTCTTCTGTTTTTTTAATAGCTGCCAATCTTATGGGTGTAAGATGGTATCACATTGTAGTTTTGATTTATATTTCCCTGAAAGCTAGAGATTTGGAGCATTTTTTCATGTGCTTTTTAGCCATTTGTATTTCTTCTTTGGAGAAGTATCTGTTTAAATCTTTTTCCCATTTTTTAAATGGGTTGTTTATCTTTTTATTTTCAAGATATAGGAGTTCTTTATATATGCAAGTTATAAGTTTCTTATCAGATATACGGTTGCCAAATATTTTCTCTCACTGTGTGGGCTCCCTTTTTACTTTCTTGACAAACTCCTTTGAGGTGCAGAAGGCTTTAATTTTGAGGAAGTCCTATTTATCTATTAGTTCTTTTGCTGCTCGTGCTTTTGGTGTGATATTCATGAATCCATTTCCTATTACAAGGTCCTGTAGATGTTTCTCTACACTGCTTTCTAAGGTTTTTATGGTCTTGGCTCTTATATTTAGGTCTTTGATCCATCTTGAGTTGATCTTTGTATAAGGTGTGAGATGGTAATCCTCTTTCTTTCTTCTACTTATAGCTATCCAGTTCTCCAGGCACCATTTGTTGAATAGGCCACTCTCTCCCAGTTGAGAGGGTTTGGTGGCTTTATCGAATATTATGTGGCTATATATGTGAGGTTCTATATCAGAGCTTTCAATTCGATTCCATTGGTCTGTGTGTCTCTCCTTATGCCAATACCATGCTGTTTTCACCACCATAGCTTTGTAGTCTGTTTTGAAGTCAGGTAGTGTGATTCCTCCAATTTCGTTTTTCTTTTTCAGTATATCTTTGGCTATTCGGAGTCTCTTTCCTTTCCAAATAAATTTCATAGTTAGTTTTTCTAGTTCCTTAAAGAAGGGTCTGTTGATTTTTATTGGGATTGCATTGAATGTGTAGATCAGTTTTGGTAGGATAGACATCTTAATAATATTCAGTCTTCCTATCCATGAACTAGGAATATTCTTCCATTTATTTAGGTCTTCTTTGATTTCCTTGAACAGTCTTGTATAGTTCTCGGTGTATAAGTTGTTTACCTCTTTAGCTAAATTTATTCCTAAGCATTTGATTTTTTTATTTACTATTGTGAATGGTATTTGTTTCTTGATTTCCTCCTGATCTTGCTCATTATTGGTGTACAGAAATGCTACTGATTTTTGCACATTGATCTTATAACCTGCAACTTTACTAAACTCATTTATGAGTTCTAGAAGCTTTGTTGTAGATCTCTCAGGGTTTTCTATGTATAGGATCATGTCATCTGCAAATAATGAAAATTTGACCTCTTCCTTTCCAATTTGAATGCCTTGTATATCTGGTTCTTGCCTCAGTGCTCGAGCAAGTACTTCTAAGACAATGTTAAATAGGAGTGGAGACAATGGGCATCCTTGTCTTGTTCCTGACTTTAGAGGGAAGGATTCTAGGATTGCTCCATTGTAAACAATGTTGGCTTTAGGTTTTTCGTATATCCTCTTTATCATGTTCAAAAAATTTCCTTGTATTCCAATCTTTTGGAGTGTTTTTATCAAGAAATTGTGCTGTATTTTGTCAAATGCCTTTTCTGCATCTATAGATATAATCATGTGATTTTTTTCCCTTCAATCTGTTTATATGGTGTACTATGTTGATTGATTTTCTTATGTTGAACCTTCCTTGCATACCTGGGATGAATCCCACTTAGTCGTGTTGTATAATTAGTGTAATGTGTTGTTGAATACGATTAGCAAGTATTTTGTTAAGTATTTTTGCGTCTTGGCTCATTAAGGAAATTGGTCTGTAATTTTCCTTTATTGTGGTGTCTTTGTTTGGCTTTGGTACTAGGGTAATGTTGGCATCATAGAAGGAGTTCAGCAATGTTCTTTCTGTTTCAATTTTTTGGAATAGTTTCAGCAGGATTGGTGTTAGTTCTTTCCGGAATGTTTTGTAAAATTCACCTGTGAAGCCGTCTGGCCCTGGGCTCTTCTTAGTTGTGAGATTTTTAATAACTGATTCTATCTCTCTGCTTGTGATTGGTTTGTTAAGATCATCAATTTCTTCTTTTGTCAATATGGGCTGCTTATGTATTTCTAGGAATTTGTCCATTTCCTCTAAACTGTCATTTTTGTTGGAATATAGTTTTTCATAGTATCCTCTTATTATAGTCTTTATTTCTGTGGGGTCAGTAGTGATATTGCCTTTCTCATTTCTTATTTTATGTATTTGCATCTTCTCTCTTTTTATCTTTGTTAGTCTCGCTAAAGGTTTGTCAATTTTGTTGATCTTCTCAAAAAACTAGCTCTTGGTCTTGTATATCTTTTCAAGTGCTTTCTTATTTTCTATTTCATTTAGTTCTGCTCTTATCTTGGTTATTTCCTGCCTTCTTCTTCCTGTTGGGTTACTTTGTTGTTGTTTTTCTAATTCCTTCAAATGTGCATTTAGTTTTTAAATTTTCCCTCTTTCTTCTTTTTTGATATTTGAATTTATGGCTATAAATTTCCCTCTCAGTACTGCTTTTGCTGCATCCCACAAATTTTGGTATGTTGTGTTATCATTATCATTTGATTCAAGGTAGTCATTGATTTCTTTTGAGATTTCCTCTTTGACCCACTGTTTTTCTAAGGGTGTGCTGTTCAATTTCCAAATCGTGGTGTGAAACCTGGGTTTCTGTCCCTTGCAAATTTTCAGCTTGACTCTCTGTGGTCAGAGATATTGTTTTGTATGATTTCAATCTTTCTGAATTCATTCAGCCTTTCTTTGTGGCCTAGCATATGGTCTGTCTTGGAGAATGATCCATGTGCGCTTGAGAAAAATGTATATCCTGCTGTGTTTGGGTGTAATGATCTATATATGTCTATTAGATCCAGCTCCTCTAATATACTGTTCAGATGTTTTGTTTCTTTAGTGATTCTCTTTTGAGATGTTCTGTCCAAGGTAGATAGTGGTGTATTAAAATCCCCCAGTATAATTGTAGATGCATCTATTGTTTCATTTAGTTTTTCCAGCATTTGCCTCATGTATTTAGAGGCGCCCTGTTAGGAGCATAAATATTTATGATTGTTCGATCTTCTTGACAGATTTTCCCTTTCACTAAAATGTAGTATCCTTCTTTGTCTCTCACAATTGTTTCGCATTTAAAGTCTATTTTGTCTGATATTAATATAGCTACTCCTGCCTTTTTTTGGTTGTTGTTTGCTTGTATGATTGTTTTCCAGCCATTCACTTTCAATCTCCATGCGTCTCTGGGTCTAAGATGTGTCTCTTGTAGACAGCATACGGATGGGTCATATTTCCTTATCCAATGTCCCAGTCTGAATCTTTTGATAGGTGAGTTTAATCCGTTGACATTCAGTATTATTACTTTCAAGGAATTTTTTGTGTTAGCCATATTTTGATTGGATTTGTGTTTGTCATATGTTGTTTGTATTTTTTCCCCTTCTCTTTTTGTGTTTTTTGTTGTTGTTGTTGCTCTTATACTCTCTTCCAACTTTGCCTGTCCTATTTTTTCCTTTCTTCCTGCAGAACTCCCTTTAGAATTTCTTAAAGGGGAGGTTTCTTGTTGGTATACTCTTTCAGTTTCTGTTTGTCTGCAAATATTTTGAACTCTCCATCATGTTTGAATGCTAGTTTAGCTGGATAGAGTATTCTTGGTTGGAAATTTTTTTCCTTTATTACCTTGACTATATCATACCACTGCCTTCTTGCCTCCATGGTTTCAGATGAGAAATCAGCACTTAATCTAATGGAGCTTCCCTTGTATGTGATGGTTTTCTTTTCTCTTGCTGCTTTTAGGATTTTCTCTTTGTATCGAGCATTGGATAATTTGACAAGTATATGTCTTGGGGTGGGCCTGTTGGGGTTTATGACTAGTGGAGTGCGCTGTGCTTCTTGGATATGTACATCTGTCTCTTTCAGTAGATTTGGGAAATTTTCAGCCATTATTTCCTGCCACACTCCTTCTGACCCCTTTCCCTTCTCTTCTCCTTCTGGAATGCCTATAATACGTATGTTTGAGCGTTTTGCATTGTCATTCAGGTCCCTAAGTCCTAGCTGGATTTTTTCTATCTTTTTATCGACCCCTTCTACTATCTGTTTGATTTCTGATGTACTGTCTTCCACATCACTAATTCTCTGCTCTGCCTCTTCTAGTCTGCTGATATTTGCTGCAAGTGTATTTTTGAATTGTTGAACTGTGGTGTTCATTCCCATCATATCTGCTATCTTTTTGTGTATGTCTGCAATTTCCCCTCCAAGTGATGTCTTCATGTTGTTAACCTCTTTCATTACTTCATCAAATTTTTTGGTGACAAATGCTCTGAAATCTTTCATTGCTTGTGCAAAGTTCTGCTCCCCTTCCTGATTTTTGGTTTGTTGATTGGATTCAGCCATGTTTGCCTGATTACTGGTTTGGTTTGTAGATTTTTGTTGCTTTCTGGTCATTATTTAATCTTGACGGATTTAATCAGTTCCTTAGCTTCTTTGTCTACTCTTGGAGATTAATTAGCTGTTGTTTTTGCGTAAGTGTTATATCTTCTCTTTGTCACTTTGTTCTTCTTTTTCTAATTTCTTGTTGTTGGTTAAGTTCACTTTAAAGAAAGTATTAGTGCCGGGGAAAGGCAATTGTGTAAGCAAGGGAAAAGTGTAAAGTAGTATTGGTGATATATGTTAACAAAGCAAGAATATGAGATCTGGGAGGATGGAGGTTAGGTTCATGTAAATTCTGTAGAGTTATAGCAGTAGGTAGAATACCTATTATGAGGTAGATGATTGAATATGGGAGGAATATGGTATGAGCTAAAAAGCTATTGTTTTCATGAGAGAGGGAAAAAGAAAAGAAAGGTAATAGATTCAAGAGTGGATACCAGACAGAAAACAAAACAAAGTTATTAGAAATTAAAACTTAGACACTTCGTGGATCAAAGAAAGGGAGGTGGGAGGTGGAATATAGGAGAGACAGTAGATGATGGCGGATATCAAGATGTAGGGGAAAGAGGATAGTGTAGGTAGCCTAAATCAGTTCACACAGAAATGAGGCAGTGGAGGATGAGAAAACCCCAGCTAATGTGAGGTGTTTCCTGCCACACCTATTGTATAATTGAGTTAAAATAAAATAAGTAGAAGATGAGGGACATGAGGGAGAGAGAAAACAGAAAAAGAAAATAAAATAAAAAAATTAAAAAAGGGGGGGGGAAGAGAAGAAAGGAAGAAAGGAAAAGGGGGTGGGCAAAGGGTGGGGAATAGGCAGGGGAAAGAAAGAAAACAGATATACACAACCACAATTAAAACACTAACTACACAACAACAACCACAAAAAAACCCCTAAATAACTGAATAAAAAAAAAGACTTTGGGGGATACGCTGTGAGAAAAGACTAGGGGATAATGTGATGTTAGCAATCAGGACATTAAAAAAAGTAAAAAATAAGACAAAATGAAAATAAAAACAAAACAAAATGAAATGATAAAGAAAAAACACCAACGTTGCAGGCTAGGGCATTCAAGGACCTCAGATGGACCTCAGGGCGTGATGGATTCAGGGGTGGAATGTTTGATATATTAAAGACTCAAGAGGTGTGATTCTCTGGGGTGTGGGCTACCAGAGTTTAGGGGATTCAGACCTGGCAACCTCCAATCTGGTCAACAGGAAGCCTAGGAGCCCTGCAGTATAACACAGCCCTCAGGGATCCCTGCAGCTGGGTGCCAGCCCTATGAGGGAAGTCAGATCCGCAAACTCTATATTATGTCTGAACCCTGCAATTCACTTACTTAGTAGGGCTCATTAATGTGGGTATAGCGTCACTTCAGCTTTTGGACAGCTCCTGCCCTGTGCTTCCACAACACTGCCACTTGAGGGCGCCTTTACACCACAGCCACTTTACTGGCACAGATCCAAAGCCTGGCCTGTGACGCCGAAAACAGATTCCAAAACCGGAATTCCCAAGCTTCGCAAAATATTCCCTAATCGGCTTCCAGACATGTCCCCCTCCCTCACCGCACCCTGAAACAACTTCCCAATTATGTCCCTTTATTGCCTATAGCCTAATTCGGTTGCAGATCAGCAGCCGGGCTTGTGGGGGTGGGGCTTCAGGCGGAAGCCTATTATTTGTGTCCGCAATCAAAAATTTCTCCCTCTTCGCAACAAAACACCGTCTGTCTCCCCAAATCGATCTGCAAAGGCGATCTGTCGCATCAACCCGCCAACAGCCCGCCCAGGACTCGCGAACTCCCCAGCACCGCAGAGCCACCAAAAAGCTGAGCCACTGCGCAGCACCGCGGCTCCACCCACCCCCAAGAGGGAGGAACCCGTGTGCGGGTCTCACCTCCCGGCAATAGAACCCAAATTATATCTTATAGACCAATCCTCTCCGTTACCTTTCCACCAAATCGATGTCCAGACACTTCCTGCCCTGCAAAAATCCCGAAAAAGCCCCGCCTCAGAGAACCTCCAGCGGCGCCCATCTGCCTCTTCCCAGGAGAGACCGCAAGGCAAGTTTAATCAGCGACCATCTTGCTTCTTCCTCCATTACATTTTCTAATCTGTCCTTTATGTAGTAGAATCCCTTTTACCTCCTCCTCAGAGGAGAGACTCAGAACACCAGGATATCAGTCAATGCACCCTCTGAATGGTCTTCAATTCGTCATTTGACAAGAACATAGGAATAACTTTTATTTTAATTAAAAGAGAAAAACTTGGCTTCTGATATTATTATGTTATATTTTAGATACAATATAGTTCTCATTGCTCCCAGCAGCCACAGTATTGACTTGGCAGAGACCATGTTAATATGTCCAAGGACAGAAGGACCTGGACAGTTAAGCTGCACGGATATGTGATCTTGTACCCTACAAGAGCAGCTCACCACTACTTACCAGAACTGATGTCCTTCAGCTTCATCTGCTGGATTTTTCATCTTGTCAAAATCTTTAGTCTAGGCCTCTTTCTCTGATATCAGTGCTTGGGAATACTCATGTTCAGCAGGAAAAGTGAATTCCTAGACTGTGTTTTGGGGTATCTTATAATCCCTTTCACACCAAGGTTTTTCCCTTTAAAATTGCCATTTAGTAGCAATGTTCATTATCACTTGTGAGTTTATCCTAGGTGAAAATAATAATAATACACCCTGGGGGAAAAAAAAGCAGAAGAAAGAAGACCATAGAAGATTGGATAAAAGAAGAGAAAAGAAATGGGAAGAGAAGAAAATGTATACCTTTGGGTCCAAATTTTGTAAAAGTTAAGGACCAAAAAAGTGTTTAACTCTAAAGCCATTTTTATCCTGAAGGACAGTACAAAGATTTGACCTCTGGTTCCAGGGCTATACAAGAGTCTGAAAGAAAAAAGACAGTCAAGAATTCACCCATGTGGGGTACATTATCCTGAAGGACCTTAAAGAGTACTATGGACAAGAGGGGCACAAATCCCAAAGTAAATGTGAACCAAAGTAAAAGTGGAATCTATCCTTCTGCAACAGAGAAAATCTAATGGGAAGGCTCTAGTTTTGTTACAAAATGGATAATGAAAGATATACTAGCAGTGTAAAGAGAAACATAACTGAAAAGAGCTATCTGTAAATATTAGCTTGGTGCAAAAGTAATTGTGGTTTTGCACTGTTGAAATTGCCATTTGATATTGGCATGCATTGTTAAATAAATATAGTTATGGTATACATTGTTTTAATGTGTATTTCTTGCTTTATGTTTTTTTGCAATTGGCTTATTAATTGCTGTTTATTTTATATTTATTTTAGACTATGGAGATGATCTTAGACAAAAAGCAATTTTGAGTGATTTTATTTGAGTTCAAAATGGGTCATAAAGCAGCAGAGACAATTCGCATCATCAAGAATGCATTAGGTCAGAATCTGTGAACTAATATACAGTGCAGTGGTGGGTCAAGAAGTTTTGCAAAGGAGCTAAGAGCCTGGAAGATGAGGAGCATGGTGACTGGCTGCTGGAAGTTGACAATGACCAACTGAGAGCAATCATCAAAGCTGATCCTCTGACAACTACACCAGAAGTTGCTGAAGAACTCAACATGGACCATTCTATGGCATTTTAAGTAAATTGGAAAGCTGAAAAAGCTTAATAGCTGGGTGCCTCATGAGGTGAAAATTTTAAAAATCATCTTTTTAAAGTGTTGTCTTCTCTTACCCTATGGAACAACAAATCATTTCTTGACCAGATTGTAGCATGGGACAAAATGTGGATTTTATGCAACAACCAGTGACAACCAGCTCAGTTTCTGGACCAAGAGGAAGCTCCAAGCACTTTCCAAAGACAAACTTGCACCAAAATAATGTCAGGATCACTGTTTGTTCGTCTACTGCCCGTCTGATCCACTACAGCATTATGAATCCTGGTAAAACCATTACATCTCAGACACAGCTCAGCATATCCATGAGATGCAGTGAAAACTGCAATGCCTGTAGCCAGTATTGGTCAACAGAAAGGGCCCGATTCTTCTCCATGACAGCATCCGTCTGCACGTCAGGCAGCCAAAGCTTCAAAAGGTGAATGAATTGGGTTATGATGTTTGCCTCATCTGCATTATTCAACCGGAATTCTTGCCAATTGACTGCAAGTTCTTCAAGCACCTCAACAACTTTTGACAGGGAAAATGCTTCCACAACCAGGAGGGTGCAGAAAATACTTTCCAAGAGTTTGTCAAATTTCAAAGCACAGATTTTTATGCTACAGGAATAAGTAACAATGTGTTGATTGTAATGATTCTTTTTTGAATAAGGAAGATGTGCTTGAGCCTATTTAGATCTAAAATTCATGGTCCAAAACCACAATTCATTTTGCACCAACCTAAAAATATTATAATATTTTATAAAATTGTTTTTACATGACTGTCGGGATGCACACACCCAAATTCTGTAAAGTGCTGCAAGCTGGGAACTCCAAAGAAGGTTTTTGATGTATTTCCCAGGAGAATCTGGCAGGCTGAAGTAGAGACATTCTCTCTTCTGACTGCTTACAACTTACTGATGATTTAAATCTACAGAGTAATAATTATGCCAGCGCTTGCTTCAACAAACAAATGGGCACCATTGCCTGGACAAGTTGACAAATGAATCTAATTATCCCAAAACACAAGATTTCAAACTAGAGGCAAGGACACAGCATAATGATCACCACCTCTTTGGAGGGCCTTATTTGGTAATACATGATAATCTATTCTCCAATATAACAAAACTATACTCATTTATAATTCAACTACCTACTCATGATTCTCCTAATTCTTTTATTTGAACCTATAATTTTAAATGTACCTATTAAATATATCTCTCAGAGTCTTATGTCTTTGGATGGTTCATATGCTGGTTGAGACCTGAATCCCAGAAGAGTTGCTGCTAACTCCTCTCCAGTTCTTCATTATATCGAGAATCAGACATCTGCATTGTCCTCACAGCAAATACTGTCTCTGAAAATGAGCAACAAGATGCTTAGATGTCACCCTTAGCACTATCCTTTAGTCAGTTTGTCAAATAACAGTGATTAGTATCCTAACGGGAAACCCCTCCACCTACTGGTGATAGGTAAAATGATGGCTTCAGCTCCTGGGTTGCCATAAAGCAGGTTCTTCATTTACTCCCACCCAAAATCAATGATATTCTTAGACTTATGCAAACAACATCAGGAACACTTCTAAATTTACGATAGCAACATAGGAACAAATAAAACAGAAGCCCTGACCTCATAAAGCTTTCATTTTACTGGGTAGGACAGACAATAAACAAATATCTCTACAGCCACTCTTATCCTGCTTCTCTGAGATTTCCTCTCCTGTGTGCTAGGTGCGAAGTGCAGGTACCAGAGCTGTTTTCTTCTCACACTTGCCTTTCTGGTTCAGGAAGCTGATGCGGCTCCCTCAAGGTGTCACACACCTTCCCTTTCCCCCTTTCCCTCCTATGGGATGTACGTGCTCACAGCACCTCTGTGGTGGGCACAGATGTCCCTGGGTGACGTGATGCAGTAGTTCACTGGAGGACCCAGTGCTTAGGGAGATGGGCTCCCACTCTCCCTTCAGGCCCTCTAACTTTTGTAGGAAGAGTGATAGGACCCAGCTAAGGGGAGGGTTTAGCAGGGTTATCTGCCACCATCTGCTTCTTGGGATCTCTAGGAAAGGACAAAGTAAGCCATGGCATCTCCAGAGTCTCTGTTGTGCGCCAAGTTCTGCATGAACAAAAGGTTACCTTCAGACTCACCTAGCAAACTTTAGAGTCTATAAATGCTCTAAAGATAATTGAAGTGTTGAATACACAACTATGTTAAATATGCAAAATATCATTGATTGTACAATTTGGATGAATTGTATGCTTTATTAATATGTAGCAATAAAACAGATTTGTTTAAAAAAGAGTAGCAATAAAATTTATTTTTAAAAATTGAAAGAGGAAGAAATCTTCATGAATAAGATAAAATCAAATTGAATGACTCTAACCCTTTGCAATGTTAGAACATTTCTCTTCAGTATGAATTTAAATAAATAAAAATAAATATTTAATTTTTTCTTTAAAAAACTATTTTTTCTCCATTTGCAATTCATCTTTACATTCCCATATTCCATATAGATCTGTGCTGTGTTGACTTTTCCTTTGACCAAGTTATAATCTCTGTCTGGTTCCCTCATATCATATGAGTAAAATAAAATTTTATCACAAAATTTTTTATATCCATATGAAAATTATTTTACTTTTTCTGAAAAATGTATTTTAACAAATTGATTTTCAGTTTCCCTAAATGCCTCATATTCTCATTTCCCTCCTTACCCAGATTAAATTCTATGATCCTGCTTAAATAATGATTCCCTTATGCACATCAAGAAATCACTTGCCCTTACTGTATTTCATTATCTTCCTCCAGGAAAATACTACCCTTCGTTAAAACCCAATACTTCACATGCCTGTATCCATGTGTCTGTGACTGGAGAATCATTGTAACTTGCCTCATTTTAAATTCATGACCACTCACCTCATAAGGGCACTGAGTCTTACCTCACAGTCATTCTTCATTTCCCTGGACTCTTCACCCTCTACTCTTTCTTTTTATTATCTCTCAAGTTCTAACATCTCTTTCCTGTCCTAACTACAAGGCAATTGCCTTATTTCCTGTTTCCTGTGTAAAAAGAAGCAGTAAGAGGAAGAAGTCCATTAAGAATGATGGAGTAAACTCACTGAGGGAGGAATGAAGCTGGCTAGTAAGACAGGGAATTGATAGATGGATCTGGAACCTGGCAGACACTCCCATGGACATCAACAACCCCAAGGGGGCTGCTGGAAGACCCCCCCACACACACACACACACGCAAGATTCTGCCACTTAGAACAAAATTTCCTCCAGAATCCAGGAGAAGCACCGATATTCCCCAAGGTCTCTATAATTGGGACTTCCTGGGGTTTTGATGGGTGGGGTAATCAATTAAAACAGCAAACAGCTGGAACTCCTGCCCTGCCATTAGCAAAGGGGTGGAACAATTAATGGTTTAAAAAGCAGGCAGATCTCTTGCTCTCTTGCCTTCACCCTGTCCAGTGCCAGTGCTGCCCTGTTCCTGCCTTCTGTGCCCTACTCTCCCTGTGTCCCACATATGGATTAACTCACAAGTCAAACTTGGGCATTTATAATCCATAATGGGAAATTACAGTCTGTAAATTAGCCCACTTTATCACTTTTCAGCCCTTTCCTTTCTATCTGGGACCCATGATCTGTTATTTTCTCTCATTTCTCTTCCTTCTGTACTTGAATAAATTACTGGCCTAACTAAAGAGAAAGTAAATACAATTTTTTTTTAAATGTCAAAAAAAGAGAAACAAGTCCACAAGTCCCTCCCATGTATCCTCTGATCCATGGATGCCTACATCCCCCTGCCCTGCCTTCCTTCCAGTTATTGTGGATGAGCAGGCAGCCCTCCTATGTGAGGCCAGACCCTCAGACCTCATCCCTCTCATCTGCTCAAGGATATTGCTCACTGTGTCCACCCCTCTCTTTCTAAAATATCAATGTTCCCCTCTCTAAACATCATTCCCATCAACATGCAAATATCATTTTTAATATAGAAAACTACTGTTAATTTAATAAGATCATTTACCATATAAATTACTATATGTTACATTTGAAACAATATTTGTTCCATATCATATAATAAATATGTAAACCTGCTAATATAAAATATAAATTACTCTAACAATATTGTATACCAATTTGTTCTATTTTTAAGTGTCCTTTAAGAAAATTATTTGACCATATACATGATCTATTTTTTGAGCATTTATTTTTTTATTGTATTTTTGAAAGATACATAGAGCACAACAAATGTTACATTAAAAAATATAAGAGGTTCCCAAATACCCCACATTCCACACCCACACTCCTCCCACATCAGCAACCTCTTTCATCATTGTGGCACATTGATTGCATTTGGTGAATGCATCTTGGAACACTGCTACACCACATGGATTATACTTTACATTGCAGTTTACACTCTCTCCCAGTCCACCCAGTGGGTTATGACAGGATATATAATGTCCAGCATCTGTCCCTGTAATATCATTCAGGACAACACTAAGACCCAAAAATGCCCCCACATCACAAAACTTCTCCCTCTCCCTGCCCTCAGCAACTACCCTGGCCACTTTCTCCACATTAATGCTACAGTTGCTTCCTTTACTAATCACAATAATTCTATAGTAGAATACTAGTAAGCCCACTCTAATCCATATTTTATTTCTCCATCATGTGGACCGTGGGATGGTGATGTCCACTCCACCACTATATCGAGAAGGAGCTTTGATCCCACATCTTTGATGCATGCAATTCTCCTGCTTGCAGTTGTAGGCACTCTCAGTTCCCTGGTTTGGTGGTTGACCATCTTCACCTCCCTTTAAGCTGACCTAGGGAGGCCAAGAACCATAGGGTAGGAGTTGCAACTCTACTGAGGATCAGGGCCCAGCTGGCACATGGGCAGTCCAGAGATTCAAGTCTCCTGGGTATACACCAACACCAGTACCAACCACAGGATCAGTAAAAGTGACAGAAGAGGCATGTATAGGGAGGTCATATCTGAGGCCAAGTCCACACACTCAGGAACATAAATTCCAAAGTGGGACCAAATGATAAGGCTCTGAACTCCAGAGCCAACTGCCATGACTGTAAAACCTATGCATCTCCATAGTCCTGAGGAGCACCAATAAGTGGGTTGTATCTTCCTTGGCTGTCTCTGGGATCCTGCTGAGGTGTGCATAAGCATGACTCCTCTTATGACCTCCCAACTCTTTTTTGAAGACTCTTAGCCATATAAACTCATTTGTCTTTATCATTTCCCCCTTTTATTCAAGATGGCCAAGGAAATTGAGGGAAGAGCTGGGGAGAACAGTTGAACATAGGAGATTGTTGGGTATGTGGCTGAAACCATAATGTTGAGAAAACTCTTTAGAAAATATAAGAAGAAAGTATTAACTGTTTAAGCTTCTTAAGGGAGGTGGTATCTGGCACAGGGGCAGGCTTCCAGGAAGGTGTGTGTGCTCATCTTGACATAGTGAGTTATATCAAAGGGTGGAGACCCGTACAAAGAGTGGAAAGGTGTTACCCATCCTGGGGAGGACTGATGTTCACAAATATTATTTTTAAAAGTCTCTTGACCTCACATCTCCCTCCAATTATGGCCTATTTCATAATTCTCCTTTACTTTACTTTATTCTCATGGAAAAAGTTGTCTATACTACCAACTCAAAACCTTCTCTTCCCATACACTCTTTTTTTTGTTTGTTTTTTTTTTGTTTTTTTTTTGTTTTTTTGTTTATTTTTTTTATTTTTTATTATTGACTTTGTAATAATATTACATTAAAAATATATATGTGAGGTCCCATTCAACCCCACCCCCCCACCCCCCCTCTCCCCCCCCAACAACACTCGTTCCCATCATCATGACAGATCCATTGGATTTGGTAAGTACAACTTTGGGCACCTCTGCACCTCATAGACAATGGTCCACATCATGGCCCATACTCTCCTCCATTCCATCCAGTGGGCCCTGTGAGGATTTACGATGTCCGGTGATTACCTCTGAGGTGCCATCCAGGGCAGCTCCATGTCCCAAATACGCCTCCACCTCTCATCTCTTCCTGCCTTTCCCCATACCCATCGTCCACCATGTCCACTCCAACTCTTAAGCTTCTTCCACTCAGGCATTACCCCAACATCCCATTGAAACTGCTATAGTCAAGAACCACAGAGGCCTCCACATTCTCCAACTTATTGGATCCATCCCAGATCTCATTTTAATAGACCCATCAGCATCCTTTACATATTGATATCACCACCCTACTTGAGAAACTTTCTCTATGACCTCCATGCAGTCACACTCTTTTTCTTGTCTTCCAAACACACTGCTCATTCACAGACATTTTCCTGGTCCCTCCTTATCTCCCTGCCTCAGAGTTCAGTTCCTGGTCCTCTTCCATTCTCCATTATTCAACACTCACTGTTTTGTTTATCAGATTTAACTGCAAAGATGCACTAAAAACCTTTCAGATGTAAAGGACATGAATGTATATATCATCAGTAATTCTACACTACTCAAAATGTTATAGGACATCCTAAAAACAGAAAGAAAATGATAGCAGATGGAAATATCAATAGCCCTAGACATGATAACTAAATTAGTAAATACACATATTTTTTCTTATTATTTAAATCTCTTGAAATGTTAATTGACTATGTAATTTTAAAAACCCATATATTTAGTGGTGTCATCAACATGATGATGTACGACATCCCTTGGAAATATCCCCCCTCAGAATCAACTAATAAAAGGACAAATCCCACTCGCTTGGAAGTCTGGAGCAAAATAGAAACTGGTGAAGAAACCCACAAACACTGAATCAAAGTTAAAGAAAATAATAAAACACCAAAATCAGGTAAAAGAGTTACATTCCAGACTCACCAGTCCAGAACCCCTCCCCATCACTAGGTTCTGCAAATATTACCAGTCACAAAGAGTGGCATGGCCTGGGACCCTCCTAACAGGAATAAAGACCACAGAGCCACTCACAGTAGTGATTTAAAATCCTACATATATCCAAGTTAAGGGCCCTAGGCCTAAAGGGACCCAGGGCAGAACACAAGCAGCTGAGGAGTGTCACAGGGAAAAAAAGAGACTGCCACAGGACTGTTGGCAAGAAGTGCATGCACTCAAGCCAGAATCTGTTCATGACACCATGTAGAGACAAAACAGACCTTCCTGATTGACTCCATCTGGCCCCAGTGGATGTGTCGCAGAACTGAAAAGTGTAATGAAAAGGGGGCACTGAGTAAGGGAGAGAATTTAAACAAATCATGGGAACTGAGAGAAAATTCTGTGCAGAAACAGAAAAGAGTAGGTTTCCAAGGGAATGAAAAGTGGAAAGGAAGCTTTCTCCTAGACGTGAAAAAATTGCAGGCTAAAGGACCATCTTAAAATTTGTACCACATAATCTAGGGAAATAACAAAGTGCAAAAGAGCTGGCAAAATCTGAACAGTTGAATGCAGGATACTCTAAAGAGTTATAATAAGTTGGAACAAGCATCAAAATAGCCTTTACCCAATGCAAAATAACCATAAAACCTTAGGCATCTACACAAATAGTAATCAAAAAGAGCTGATAGTGGCTACACTAATATCAGACAAAATATACATTAAGTTAAAAGCTGTTAGAAGAGTCAAAGAATGTCACTATAAATTAATAAAAGTGTCCATCCACCAGAAATACCAGTCATGAATAAGTATGCATCTAACCACAGTGCCACAAAATACACCAGGCAAATGCTCAAAAAACTGAAGGGAAAAAATAGACACCTCAGCACTAATGGTTGGAGACATCAATATGCCGTTCTAATCAATTGATAGATCTAGATAGTAGATCAATAAGGAAAATGAGAATTCGAATAATATGATAAATGAACTAGACCAAACAGACATATACAAAAGTTTGCTCCCTAAAACAGCAGGATTTACATTCTTCTCAAGTGATCATGGATCATTCTCCAGGATACACCACATGTTTGATGACAGAAGAAGTTTCAGTAAATTGAAAACACCTGAAGTTATACAAAGCAACTTCTCTGAACAGAATGTAATAAAGCTGGAAATCAAAAACAGGCAGAAAACTGGAAAATCCACAAATATAGAGAAACTAAATAAAACATTCCTAAAAAGTCACTGAGTCAAAGAAGAAAATTCAGGGAAATTAGTAAGTATCTTGAGATGAATAAAAATGGGAACACAACATACCAAACTCATGCGATACAGTGTAGACAGTGCTGAGGCAGAAATTTATACTCCTAAATGCCTACAGTAAACAAGAAGAGCTAAAATCAAAGACCTAATTACACACCCACAGGAACTAGGAAAAAGAAAACTACATCAAAGCAAGCAAAAGAAAAGACATAACAAAGATTATAGCAGGAATAAATGTAATTGGGAAGAAAAAAATAAAGAGAATCTACAAAACCAAAAGTAGGTTCTTCAGGATGATCAACAAAATTGATAAATACTTAACTAGACTAATGAAGAAACAAAGAGTGAAGATGAAAATAAAATCAGAAATGAAAGGTGATCCATTGCTGTAGATTCCACAGGAATAAAAAGGATGATAAGAGGATCCTATGAACAAGTTTAATGCCTACAAATTAGACAACTTGGATGAAATTGAAAAATTCTTAGAAATACACAAACAATCTACACTGACTCTATAGGAAATTGAAAATCTCAACAGATAAATTGTAAGCCAAGAGTTGAATCAGTCACCAAAAGCCTCCCAACAAAGAAAATCCCTGGGCAAGATGACTTCACAGGGGAATTCTAACAATTATTTCAAAATAATTAATACCAAACTTACTCAAACTTTTCCAAAAAAATTGAAGAGGAGGGATTACTACCTGACTCATTCTGTGATACCATCACTCTAAAACTAAAGTCAGATAAAGATAGTACAAAAAGAAATTACAGATGAATTTCTTTTATGAATATACAAGTAAAAATTCTCAAAAAAACTTGCAAATTGATTAAAACAGCACATTAACAGCATTATGCACCATGATGAAGTGGGTTTTATCCCATGTATGCAAGGGTGGTTCAACACAAGAAAATCAATTAATGTAATACACCACTTCAACAAAGGAGAAAAAAACCCATGATCATCTCACTTGACACAGAAAAGGCATTTGGCAAAATTCAACCTCCTTTCTTGATTAAAAAAAACTTAGAAAAATAGGCAAAAAGGTAATGTCCTCAACATAATAGAAGACCTATATGAAAACCCTACAGCTAGCAGCATCCTCAGTCATGAAGACTGAATGCTTTCCCTCTAAGATATAGCACAAGGCAAGGATAACCTCTGTCACCACTGTTACTCAACATTGTAAAGGAAGTTCTTGCAAAAGAAATTAAGCAAGAAAATTAAATAAAATACATCAAAAGGAATATGTTAAACTTTCACTATTTGCAGTTGGCATGATCATAGATATACAAAGTCCCATGTACCTAACCAGGTGCCACAAAATATATGAGGCAAGCTATGGCAAAAGTAACAGAAGAAATAGGTGTGTCTACATTAATAGTTGGAGACTTAAATATACCACTTACATCAATAGTTAGTACAACTAAGCAGAGGATTAACAAGGACATGAGAACATGAATAATATGATAAATGAGCTAGATCTAACAGAACATATACAAATACAGAATATTGTACCTCAAATCAGTAGGACATACATTCCTCTCAACTGCTCAAAGAACATTCTGCAGGATAATTCATATTGGATCACAAAATAGGTCTCAGTAAATTTGAGAAGATTGAAATTACACAAAGCATCTTCTCTGAACGTAATGGAATTAAGCTGGAAAACAATAATAGGTAGGAAAGGGGGAATTCACAAATATATGGAGGCTAAACAATACTCTCTTTTTTTTTTTTTTTTTTTTTTTTGGGGAATATTAGATGGCTTTATTTTTTTTTTTTTAATTTTTTAATTTTTTATTGACTTTGTAATAATATTACATTAAAAATATATATGTGAGGTCCCATTCAACCCCACCCCCCCACCCCCCCCTCCCCCCCCCCAACAACACTCGTTCCCATCATCATGACACATCCATTGGATTTGGTAAGTACATCTTTGGGCACCTCTGCACCTCATATACATTGGTTCACATCATGGCCCATACTCTCCTCTATTCCATCATAAACAATACTCTCTTAAACAACCAGTAGGTCAAAGAGTAAATTGCAAGATAAATTAGTAATTTACTCAAGGGGAATAAAAATAAGAAAATGAATTATCAAGCTTATAATGTAAAATAAAACAAAATTTATGGGATACAGTGAAGGCAGTACTGAGAGTGAAATTTCTAGTCCTAAACTCCTACATTAGAAAGAAAAAAGAAGATAAAACCAAAGACCTAAGTGGAGCACATGCTGGAACTAGAAAAAGAACAGTAAAATAATCCCAAAGCAACAGAAGAAGAGAAATAACAGATTAGAGCAGAAAACAATGAAATTAAGAAAAAATATATATAATCAACAAAACCAAAAGCTGGATCTTTGAGAAGGTCAATAAAGTCAACAAACCTTTAGCTACACTAAAAAAGAAGGAAGACATAAATAAATAATTAGGAATAAAAGAGGAGCATTATTACTGACCCCACAGAAATAATTTTTAAAAAATGATCATAAGAGGATATTATGAAAAACTCCTGTCAACAAATTAGCAAACCTAGATGAAATGGACAAATTTCAGAAAGGCACAAAGAACCTACATTGACATTAGAATGCAAGAGGTCAACAAACCAATCACAAGTAAAACTATTGAATCAGTCATCAAAATCTCCCAAGGGAGCCAGTGTAGTTCAGTAGTTCAGCAATGTCTTACCACATACGAGGTCCTGGGTTCAATCCCCAGTCCCAGATTTAGGATGAAGTGAAGAGTTCATGAAAATCCGATGCCCAGTCACCACCCACTTAGTGGTCATCAGACTCTCGGGGGGCATTGATATAGAGAAATGGCATATGAAATTATATTTTTGTCTTTTCAGTGAAATTTTATTTAGAATGTTACTCAATTCACCATCTAATGTCTTACATGTAATACCTTCAAGACAGGAATTTTCTTCTACTGTGATACTAGGAGAAATTAGTCACATTAGAAACTGGATTTTTTTCCCAGGATGAGAGGCCTGTATGTTCATGTATTTAGCTGATTTCATTGGCTTTCAGGAAGCTCTTAGTCAGATTTTATATTCAATCTCAACACTAGTTTTGTTTTTTTTTTCTCTTTAAGTAAAGATTACTGAGGCAAAATGTACATACAGCAAAATCACCCTTTGTAGTGTATATTTCTATGAGTTTGGTCCAAAGCATAGTTGTGTAACCACAAACATTAAAGATGTAGAACAGTTCTATAAGCTTTAAAAAATCCCTTATGCTGATTTGTAATCAACCTCCCCTCATTCCCATCCCCTGGCAACAACTGGGCTGTTTATAATCCAGCCATTCAGAATGCTAGATAAATGGAAACATACTGTGTGAAGCCTTTCAGGTCCACTTCTTTCTTTTATAATGTGTTTGAGATTTGTCCAACTTGTTGCACGTATCCATACATCACTCCTTTTTAGTGCTGAATAGTATTCCTTTGTGAAGATTTACCACAGTTTGCTTATTTATTCACCAGTTTCAAGACATTTGGACTGTTCCAATTTTTAATGATTATGATTGCTGTAAAGATGTGTGTGCAGGTTTTTGTGTGAACATATGGCTTCAATTCATTTGCTCATAAAATACTTAGGAGTGGGATTGCTGAGTCGTAATGCAGGTATATGCATAACTCTATAAGAAACAGCAATTTCCCAAACAGCTGTGCCATTTTACATCCTTCCTGTAATGCATGACCATGCCAGTTGCTCAACCTGGTATTGTCAGATTATTGGAACCTTCTTCAATGAAGTGCCCATTCAAAATTTTTCCTAGTGTTTATTGAGTTGTTTCCTTACTTATTAAGAATTTCTTAAATTTTTGAACACAAAATTAAAAATTAAAAAATAATATGTATACATTGAGGAAGGAATGGAAGAGATTGCCTTGCCACTGTACATACAGGGCAACACCTATTACAGTGATGAAAGGCAAAAAGTCAAAACAGACCTTTATGATATTTTACATATTTTAATGCCCCGATTTATTTTTTACTTTATTTTAGTTTTTCTAAATCAGTATGTATTCTATTTCTAATCATTAAATATATCATTACTATTTCATTTTCCTACTGATTGAATTTGGCAATATATTAAGCTTCATTTTTTAAGAAGTTTTGGATCACAGAGGAGTTCAACTATGGCAGAGGAGGAGCAACAACATGGGGTGTCATTGATGGAGGACACATGGGTGGGAGGAAGTTCCCCAAGGCATGTATATAATGTACGTAAAAATGTTCAGATATTCGTTGGGTATTGTCACAGTAGGTAGAGTTACACATGTCAACTGAGGGAGTGCTGAGTTCCTACCCAGCAGAGCTCTGTCACATTCCCCAATGGAACAGCAACAATTCCCCAAGTGCAAGGGCAAATGCCAGTGAAGAAGGATGGACAAATGATGGGGGCACTTGATACTGAAGACTAGGCTTGTGAGCCTGTGTGCTTGAAATTTCAATAGGCAAGAGCTGCAGGGTGCCTAAGAGTTACCTCCTGAGAGCTTACATGTTGCTCAAACATGGCAACTCTCTAAGCAAAACTCAGCATGTAAATGTGTTACCTTCCCTCCAGTGTGGGACATGTCTCCTGGGGATGAACCTCCCTGGTGCTGAGGGGTTACTACCAATCACCAACTGGAGATTCAATTAGAAAAAGAGCTTGAATAAATGGGGTAAATGGTAAAGACAAATTAGTTTATATGGACAAGAGCCTTCAAAATGAGTCAGGATGCCATCAGTGGGGACAGATTGATGCACAGCTCAACAGGATCCCAGAAACAGCCAAAATAGATACAACCCCAGGTGCTGGTGCTCCTGAGGGCTACAGAGACACACAGGTTCTCCCATCATGGCAGATGGCTCTGGAGTTCAGGGCCTTGCCAGTGGGCCCTACTTTCGGATTTGTGCTCCTGAGTGTGATGGAGTTGGACTCAAATATGACCTGTCTATACATGCCTCTTCTGTCACTGTTACTGAATCTGTGGTTGGCATTGCAGTTGGTGTATACTCAGGAGATTTGAATCTCTGGACTGGCAATGTGCCAGCTGGGCCCTGAGCCTCAGCAACACCTACATTCCAGTTCATTGGAGTTACCCAGGTCAGCTAACAGGGAGGTGAAGATGGTCAATCACCACACCAGGGAACCAAGTGTATCTACAACTGCAAGCAGGAGAATCACATCTATCAGCCTTGTGGGATCAAAGCCACATCTTGATATAAAGGTGGGGTGTACATCACCATCCCAGGATCCACAGGATTGAGGAGTAAAATATGGATTAGAGTGGACTTATTGGTATTACACTATAGAACAAGTGTGACTGTAGCAGTGGAATAAATTATATCATTGATGTGGAGACCATGGCCATGGGAGTTTCAGAAGGCAGGGAGAGGGAAGAAGAGGTGTGATGTGGGGACATTTTCAGGACTTGGAGTTGTCCTAAATGATATTGCAGGGACAGATGCAGGACATTATATATCCTGCCATAACCTACTGAATGGACTGGGGGAGAGTGTAAACTGTAATGTAAACTATAATCCATTGGTGTAGCAGTGCTACAAAATATATTCACCAAATGCAATGAATGTGCCACAATGATGAAAAGTTGTTGGTGTGGGAGGATTGGGGGTAGTGGGGTGTGGGGTATAAGGGAACTTCATATTTTTCAATGTAACATTTTTTGTGATCTATGTATATATTTTTTAAAAGACAAATTGTGGCGGCTTGCTCGGTCGGTAGAGGTGGGGTCTGGCTGCGGACGAGGGGTCGGTCCAGCTCTGGACGAGGGGTCGGTCCCGCTTGGGACGAGGGGTCGGTCCCACTTGGGACGAGGGGTCGGTCCGGCAGCAGACGAGGGATCGGTCTCACAAGGGGTTGCGCGGTTCGGCTGACGGGGTTGCCCGGCGAAGCCGGCGATGAAGGGGTCGCCCGGAGAAGCAGGCGATGAACTGGGGACAAGGGAGGCCAGGCCCTTGTCGGGGGCTCTCAGGACTGGAGGGCGCACGGCAGAAGAACTACCGCGGAGACAAGGTAAACACGCAAGTCCACTTTATTGAGGGAGAAGCAACAGTTTTATAGGGGCTGGGGAAGGCTGATTGGTTGAAGCCACGCCCTGTTCTGATTGGTTGCCGGCGAAAGGTCAGTGGGCGGTACTGGACGGGGGAGGGGTGGTGGTTAGGGATTGGCTGTCGCTGTTGCTGGGGGAAGGGGCAGGGTTTAGGGATTGGTGGCTGCTGTTGCTGGGGTGGAGGGCAGACTGGAGTTTCCCGCCCACGCCTGACTGTTGCTGCTGTCGGGGGGAGGGAAAAGGGCAGACTGGATTTTTCCGCCCACACCTGGCTGTTGCTGCTGTCGGGGGAGGGGAAAAGGGTAGACTGGATTTCTCCACCCACGCCTGGCTGTTGCTGCTGTCAGGGGAGGGGAAAAGGGCAGACTGGAATTTTCTGCCCTGCGCCTGCGCAGGGAGAAGGAAGAAGAAGGGTGCCGCCCCACAAGGCATCCGGTGGCGCCATCTGGGAGGAGGGGCGGCCGCGGAAGCATGGCTGCCGAGAAGGGGAGACCCAAGGGCACTCTGCGCCCATGCCGAGCTTCCTTCAGGGGTGGCGGTGGGCCCGACCAACCACCCTATTATGGGGGCAGCGGAATTAGGCCTACCGCGGCCGCTCCCCTCGCCAGGCCAGCAAACCACACTTCAGCCCGAGGGGTGACCGCAACAAATAAAAATTCAAAATTTATAAAAAGTTTTTTTATATATTCAGCACACCATTCTTCTATCACATTTATGTTTTGCCAATATTTTCTTCCTGTGTATGTCATATCTTTTTATTTTCTTAACTGTCTCTTTTGAAGAGCAGAAGTTTTAAATTATGATGAACTGCAATTTATAAGGGTTTTTATAAGCATATTTTATTTCAAATTTGTTTTTCCTCTTTTCATGCTCTTTTAATAATTCCATCATAACTTTTTAAATTAAACCCAAATATTTTGGAGGAAAGAAGAAAGTTATAAAAGCAAGGTATAAACAGACTTAGTTGTGTACTAATTTTAGAAACCTCTTGGACTGCTTACTGATATACTCAGAAAACCTCTTAAAATATATAGTTCTTACTATAGATTCAACTGCACAAAATAAAAATGGTGATAAAGATAACTACAGGGAAGCAGACTTGGCCCAGTGGTTAGGGCATCCATCTACCACATGGGAGGTCCGAGGTTCAAACCCTAGGCCTACTTGACAAGTGTGCAGCTGGCCCATGAGCAGTGCTGATGCATGTAAGGCATGCCTTGTCACACAGTGGTGCCACCACATAGGGGAGCCCCAACCACAAGGAATGCACCCCTTAAGGAGAGCTGCCCAGAGCGAAAGAAATTGCAGCCTGCCTAGGAATTGCACCACACACAGGGAGAGCTGACAGAGCAAGATTACATAACAAAAAGAAACACAGATTCCTGTGCCACTGACAACAGAAGCAGACAAAGAAGAACATGCAGTGAATAGACACAGAGAACAGACAACCGTGGTGGGGGTGGGGGAGAGAAATAAATAAATAAATAAATCTTAAAAATAAAAGATAATTACAGAATAGTATAGGAAACTTCATAATATATTTTTTTAGAACAAAGTTCAAAATTGTTACAATTATTCAAATAAATGTATAAATGTATGAAAATGCTGTTAAAATGCAGATAAATGAGATGAGGTTTAGGAAAGGTCACAAGATTATACAGTAAAGTGCATGTGGCCCAAGTGATGGAGCTTCTGCCTACCATATGGGAGGACCTGGGTTCAATTCTGCTGCCTCCTGGTGACAAAGGAAGAGGAGAAAGTATGCCTGTGTGGTAAGCCAGTGCCTACGGGAGTGCCTGCATGATGAGCCACTGCCCACGCAAATGAGTCAGGCAGCAGATGATAATGAATCAAAAGAGAGATGAAGGAGAATTTCAAGGTGAAATGCAGCAGAGGCTGGGAACTGAGGTGGCACAATTGACAGGGAAACTCTCCCCACATCAGGCGTCTCCAGGATCAAATTCCTGTGAATCCTAGAGGACAGAAAATGAGAAGACAAAAAAAAAAAAAGAAAGAAAGAAAGAAAGAAAAAAATATGTACAGAAGATCACACAATGAATGGACACAGACAGCAAAACAACAGGGTTGGCGGGCAGGAGGAGGGGAAGGGGAAAAAATAAATAAATCTTTTAAAAAAGATTATACAGATGTAATAAGTTTATAAGTTTGTGGGGGGTTGTTTTATTTTACACTTCCACCTAGATTCTTTAAAAAACCTTTTTTATTCAAATATTCTTTCTTTATTATTACCTTTTTTTAAAAAGATACATAGATCACACAAAATGTTACAGGTCTTAACAAAAATGTTAAGATTTTATACATCATTTTCAATTTTAAAAATAATTTAAGATTTATCTGTATCTGGTCTTTGTTCTGCAAATCTTCCATGACCTTTTGTCTAAAAGTAGTAAAATCTGTCCTGGCCTGTAATTTCATTACTTTTGTTACCTAGAGTGCACAATAATCCATGGAAGACCCGAGAGGCACAGATTGGCTTGATTATTTATGCAACACTGCCATCTGTGCAACTTACCTTAGAGCTGCATGCTAACTTTACTGCACCTAGGGACCAAGAAGAGGTCGTTTCCTTTTACTTACTTTTTTTTTAAGATTTTTTTTTTATTTCACCCCTTGTGGCTTGCTTCTTTTTCTTTTGCAGTCTCTTCTCTGTGTCCATTCACTGCATGTTTTGCTTTCCCCTTCTCAGCCAGCCCATGCTGTCCTTCCAGGGTGGCAATTCTCAGTCACAAAACCTTGATCCCATTAAACCTATCCTGAGAACTTAACACAAAGCAAGTTTTTAGAAGGAAACAGCTATTAGAAGAGTCGCTCCCTGCAGCGTTATATGTAAAAAGAAAAAAAAAAAAAGAAAGAAAGAAAGAAAGAAAACAGAAACCACCTAAATGAACAAGCAATAAGAAAATATTTAAGTCCATTATGGTACTTGAAATTAATGGAGTGTTAAGCGTTGGTTACATTTTTAACAGTGCATTGGGGGACTTCTCTCTGCCAAGCACCCTAACGAGCACTTTAACCCTCACAACCCTGTGAGGTTAGAAATGAACATTAAACTCTCAGGCAGGTTCTATACAGCTCAGAGCTGGTCAGGGTCCCTAATCCAGCGGTTCCACTCCTAGATGGAATCGTTCCCCTCCTAACACCTGTCCACCAAAAATATATATATACAATAGCATTCAGAGCCAAAAACTGGAAATAACTGAAATGTCTACAACAGTGAAAGGGATAATTACCTTGTGATATACTTATAAATTGGAACACTACTCAATAAGGAGACACAACAAACAACAACTACACCCAACACTAGATGAATCTTATAAGCATGATGCTAAGGAGAAGAAACCAAATACAAAAGGTTCCTTCTTATATGTTTCTATCCATATAAAATTCAGAAACAGAGGGAAGTAAAATAAAGTTAGACATTGGGATGGGGTCCTCTTGCATCAGGTGGGGTGGGTGATGACTGGGAGGGCCAAGAAGAGGGTCTGGAGCTCTGCACTATTCTGCCCTCCATTTGTGCAGTGCTGCTTTGTGAGAGCTGTACGATTACGACTTGCACACTTCTCTGTATGTATATTATATTTCAAAATAAGATCATCTAGAGAAATGTCTAAGACCCAGTTTACAGATAAGACAGGCTGAGAAGAATAAGTAACAGGTCAAGACCATACACCTGGCAAACGATGGGCAGGGATCAAATCCCTCCTGCCTGAACCCGCCCTCTGAAGCCCCCACTGCTCTCCCTCCAGCGCTAACGGGGCTCCACAGACCACGTGGTCAGACGTGCTCCTTCCCCGCCTCCACCCCCTAGTGAGGAGCTCCAGGTATGGAAACAGAAGGGAGCGGGCTTCAGCAGGGCACAAAGGACAGTGCTGGGGGCCCACGGATGAAACGTCACGTATTTGGGTGGGGTGGGGGAGCAGGTCAAACCCACTTTGATTGTCCTCCCACTTCTGTGTGGGCACCGAGCCTTGCCCTCTCCTTCACCCACCCATCCAGCTAACACTCACTGAGTTTGCTCTCAGCAAACACTCTTAAGGAAGTACAGAGACACCTAAGGCAGCAATCCCTTCCCTCAAACAACAGATAATCCAGTTTTTCTACTCTTTTTCCTTTCCTTCGTCAAACCTAGAGCAGTGGGTGGGAAAGCACAGTGGTGGGAAAGCTGAATAGGGAGACCCCTTGCCATCCTTCCTCTTCAGAATATTCACTATTGCCACATTTTTAAAACTTAGCATGTCTAGTAGAGTTCAGAAATGTTCAACATCATCCCTTCAAATTACATAAACTCGCTTACCCATCCCTGGAAGCCACATTCAATAATTAAGAGCTCACCTCATTCTTTTTTCCCCCACAGATTTAAAATCAACTTTATTCAACCACTCCCACCCCACCCCAGGCTTTAGCCTCAGCTGGACACTTTACCCACCAGCGTTACTCCAAGAATCAGAAATTCCAACGACTTTTAGGGAGATAATTTAACTCCTCCTCCCCGTTGTTTGCACTCACAGAGTCTGCTCATCTTTTCTTTTTAGGAGGCACAGGGATCTGAACCTGGGACCTCCCATGTAGGATGGAGGTGCCCAACTGCTTGAGACACCCCCGTTGGTTGCTTGTTGTGTCTCTCACTGTTTCCTCATTGCGTCATCTTATTCCATCAGCTTGCTGTCATCTTTATGAGGCACCAGGACCAAATCTGGGGACCCCTATGTGGTAGGCAGGCGACAACTTCTTGAGCCACATGGACTTCTTCATCACTGCACAGATTCCATGGAACAGCCTGATGGACACTGAAGGCACAGCCTTTCAAGGCTCTTCCAGCTCTGGCATTATGGGAATTTTGCTGCTCAAACATCAGGGGAATGATAGACTCCAAAGTGCTGTGCACCATGGTGGGAAGACATCACAGCTGAGATTTGTCTCCAACAGGAACTCTGCTGAGGTCCAACATGTTCAGCGTCTGTTCCCACACTGTTTTGGAGCTACAACTATTCCTCAACATTGAAACTAAGCTGAGTATCAGCAGGTTTGGCACAAGATGTGTGCTCAGCAGACATTCTCACCTGCCTCTCCAATGCTCTTCCATTAAATTCAGCTCGTGCTACCCTCACCCTCCCTTAGTTCCTTAGGCATTCAGCTCTTCAGTAAAAACTTAGCCTTCACTTCTCTAATCAAACATCCTGTAGACTTAGAGCCTCTGAAAATCTGAATCTTAAATTTCACTTAGCATTAAACAAGCCACACATGGCCAGGTGGCTACAGTATTAGACAGTTCAGACAAGATGCCAAGTATACCATATTTGGGAGGGGGCAAGCAACGGTCTAAATGTCTATTACCTTGGTCTGTAGATGGAGCAGAGCAAGGCCTGAAACCATTTCAAACCTGTTCTTGCAAGCACTGTAGGAATGCACAGGGTCACTGCAGACCCAAGCATGCTGGAGGCTTGCAAGCCCCTCGTCCTTCTGGAATTCATCTGTGATCCCAAAGTCAGCTCCTCTTCAGAAAGCAACACTCTGAAGCCTGACCCCTAGGACCGAAGCTAGTAAAGCCCCATTTCATGGGATGAATTTTGTCCCCCAAAAGGATACACTGAACTGTGAACCTCCTCATACTGTGAACGTGGCCTTATGTAGAAATAGTGTCTTTGCAGTTGCACTTAGTTCACATAAAGTCCTGCTGGACTGGGGTGGCCCTAACACAGTGGCTGGTGTCCTAGTAAGGAGGGGGTGATTGGAAACCAGCTCGGGAAGGTCAGGTGGGAGTGCAGGGACACACCTGCAAGCCTAGGAATGCCAAGGCTGGCTGGAAGTCCCGGGAGCTGCAGGAGAGGAGGGGTGGTTTCTCCCTCTGAGCCTCCAGTAGGAGCTAACCCTGCAACACCCTGATTTCCAGCTTCTGCTCCCCAGGACCATGAGAGAATACATTTCTGTTTGCTTTTTAGTTCAATAAAGCTTTGCCTCAGGCTGCCATGAGCAGAGCTTGTTCCAGGAGCTGGAGGGAAGGGAAGGTGGGCAGATATGTCCAGCATTCCTCGGGGGTTCCCTGGACTTCACAGACTGTGTTGATGGTGGGGATTTCCCAGGTGGCTGGTGGACAGGTGGTGAAATCCCGAGCTGACCTAGGCAGTTTCTGCTGTTTTCGGCCACCCAGTTTGTGCTCTTTCTTGCAGCATCACTACAAAGCTAACCCAATGGGGCTGGCAAAGAATAGCAGTCAGCTCCCCAAGGCTTCATTCCATAATGTCCAGTGGGTCCCAGTAAGGGCTCATGCACCCTAGTATGGCTGAATCCCCTCCCAGAAATGGGACACCACGGGGTCTGAACGTTCCTCGAATCCAGAAAGTTCATGCCAATATGTGTTCAAGTCCAAGCAGGCAAGAGAGCCAGGCTGCACCTGTGGGCTGTGAACATGAACTCTGTGTCAGAACTCTGCCATTTAAAGGCTTTGGGACTCTGAGAAAGGTTCTTCACCGACCTGGGCCTTACTTTATCTCCCTTAGAATGCAGATAATGATGGTAACCACTTCATAGGTTAAAAAAAATTGCGAAGATTAAAAGTGATAGCAGGTAAAGAACTCACACCCTGTCACCTCTGAAAGCCCAGTGGATGCAGCCTATTGAGTACGGACAGCTCTGAGTATGAGTGGTGGTACGTGTAAGAGAGAAATGAGGGGAAAGCTGAAAATGTGGAGGAAAAGGAAAGAGAAAGAATTAAAGAGGGAAAGGGGAAGGGAAGGGAGAAGAGGGAAATAAAAAATAAAGCAAGAATGAGGAAAGGATCTCTGGCAAGGAACCCTAGGAAGGCTCTGCCCTGGGACACCGCATCAGACAGGGTTGCTGTCCTTTCTCAGTAAAGAGAGAGCATCTCCACACTCTGCACCTTATCAAGTGGGAAGCAGAGACTCCTCCTGAGATGGGGAGACCCACCCATGGGCACAGGACTCAACTATTTGGGGGCAAAGATGTCTGGACATCTGGAAAGAGCATGTGGACTGTATATAAACTAAGACACAGTTAGAGGAGCTAAGACTTCCTGTAGCTGGAGGAAGTTTTATAATAATAACAAAGTTTCATATCCCGAGACTGGGGCAGTCAGCTGCTCACCTGTCACCCCACCTGTCCCTTCTTTGGGCCACGCATGCTGCCCCAGACACCCCTGAGTGCAGCACTCCCCCACATCCCCCCTCAGCTGGTCTGCAAGACCAAGAGCCTGTTTGGGGACCTTGAGGTCCTTTTCCAACTCTGAGGTCCATGCCTCAGGATGGAATCCTCTCTGGTTTAAAAAGTGGAGTGTAGCTTCTGTTTTTAACACATTTTCTGTAAAATGAGGTTTTTAGAATATTCCATGTTTCTTTGTGTTTATGCTAACACGTTCCTGCCCACAAGACCTGGAGCAATTCCATGAGGTAAACATAGTATTTGAAGAAATGGGAAAAAGGAGTGGAGAGGGTGAGTAAACAAAATAAAAAGAACAGGAGGGAGGCAGATGCAGCTCATGGTTGAGTGCCTGCCTCCCATGTACAAGGTCCCTGGTTCCTCCTTAAAAAGAAAAAAAACAAGTAAAGGAAGATGGAGAGATAGAAATTGGGAAGTGAGAGGGAGAGGAGGAGGAAAAAGAAGCAAAAGTTGACTGATGAGATGATAAGATATGAAACAGGAAGAGTAAAGGGAAAGCAGAGATGTTTGTTTGCTTGTTTGTCTTTTTATAGCACGCCTTGTTCCAGGCATTGACAATTCCAAGTCCTAGTTTTTCAGTCTGTGTCCCTCCAATCTAACAATTTTATTTGTTCTTTCTTGAAATCCTGGCTCCCAGTGAGATCATGTGTAGGTCAGACCTTTTCATCTTTCCATAGAAGGGGCCACTTAGGCTGTCTCTGGGGCTTGGGGAGGAAGAGGAGGATTTATAAAGGCTAGCAAAGTGGGATCTAACATTTTACCAAACTAAATTGCTGACAGAGTGGCCGCTGGAGGACGTAAGGCTGAGATGCCAGGACACAGGCCCTGAGCTCCAAGGCCCCATCCCCATGGATGTGCACAGGTGAATTACCACCAGGGGTCAAGGCAGCTGGGATTTAAGCCTGGAAAGACTCAGTGGATAAATTATTGAGCTCCTTTTCCCACATCATTGTCTACATACAATTGCCCAGGAAAATAGGCTCACAAGTCATAGTAGGAAATTACTTGAATTTTATGTCTCATTTTTCTCATATGTAAGGGGAGAAATATGACCTAGTAAGACTGATGTGAGGACTAAATGAGAAAATCCTCGAAAAGTGCTAAGCACCTGGCCTAATATACACTCAGGTTGCTAAAAATGTCTCCATGTTGCTCAAATGTGGCCAGTCTTGAAGCCAAACTCAGCAAGTAAATGTGTTGCCTTCCCCCCAGTGTGGGACATGACTCCCAGGGATGAGCCTCCCTGGCACCGAGGGATCACTACCAAGTACCAGCTGATGACGTAACTAGAAAATGATCTTGAATAAAAGGTGCAACTTGGATCAGCAGAATATCTCTGTCTACATATAATAACAGGAGTTAAAAATGCTTTTTGACCTAAATCAAGGGGGGAAATGGAAAGGACAAATGAGTTTATATGGCTATGAGTCTCTAAAAAAGAGCCAGGAGGTTATCAGAGGGGTTGCCCTGATGCACACCGCAGCAGAGTCCCAGAGACAGCTAAAGTAGATACAACCTCAGGTATTGGTACTTCTGAGGGCTACAGAGACCCACAGGTTTTATGGTCATGGCAGATGGAGTTGAGTGCCATGTCAGTTGGCCCTTCTTTGGAGTTGGTGTTTCTGTGTGATGGAACTGGACTCAGATGTGATCTCTTTTTACAAGTCTTTCCTGTTACTTTACCAGAATTGTAGTTGGTGCTGGGGTTTAAGAAATACCCAGGGGATCTGAATCTCTGGACTGACCATATGATAGCCAGGCACTGAGCCTCAACAGACTTCAGCTCCTACACTCTGATTTATTGGACTTACCCCACTCAGCTAACATGGAGTTGAAGAAGGTCAACTACCACACCATGGCGCCAAGAGTGCCTACAACTGAAAGCAGGAGGATTGCATCCAGCATCCATGTGGAATCTAAGCCCCCTCTTGACATAGATGTGGAATGGACAACCAATCCAAGGTCCACAGGATGGAGGAATAGAACATGGATTAGAGTGGACTTACTGATATTCTATTCATGAACTATTGTGATTAGTAATTGAAGAAAATGTGGCATTGGTGTGGAGAAAGTGGCCATGGTGGCTGCTGGGTGCGGGGAATGGGAGGAAGAGATGAGATGGGGAGGCGTTTTCGGGACGTGGAGTTGTCCTGGGTGGTGCTTCATGGACAACTATGGGACATTGTAGATCCCCCCAGGGCCCACTGGATGGAATGTGGGAGAGTGTGGGCTATGATGTGGACCATTGACTATGGGGTGCAGTGATGCCCAGAGATGTACTTACCAGATGCAATGGATGTGTCATGATGATGGGAGAGAGTGTTGCTGTGGGGGGAGTGGGGAGTGGGGGCGGTGGGGTTGAATGGGACCTCATAGTTTTTGAATGTAATATTTTTTTAAAAAATGAATTAAAAAAAAAAGGATCATTGAGGACTGAATCAAATTAGCCACAACAATCAAATTATTCATTGCAATAAGGTTCTTAATATATGTCTTATGTTCTATTCTGTGCTGGAATCCTGGCAGGTTTTAGTACCAAGCATGGGGTGGTGCTATAATAAATACCAAATATGTGGAAGTGACATTGGAAGTGGTTGATGGGTAAAGACTGGAAGAATTTTGAGGCCTCTGATAAAGCCTAGATTTCCTCAAGGAGAACATTGGTAGAAATATGGACATTTCTTCTGTTGAGGGCTCAGAGGAAATGACAAACTGTTACCTTAAAAGGGAATGATGATGATCCTTTTATATAGAAGCAGAACATTGCTGAATTTTGTCTGAGTGTTTTTTGTGTGAAAAACAGAACTTGAAATCAATAAACATCTACACGTGGCCTAGGAGATTTCCAAGTGAAGAATTCACGCCATGTCCAAGGATCACCTTGCTACATATGTAAACTACTGGAGGAAATGTAAAATGATAAAGTGAAAAAAAATCCTGTTAAGTAAAAGGAACTATGAGTTATCATTTGGATGATACTCCATCTGTCTAGATTGCAAAAGATGCTAAAATTAAAATATCAACTGTAAAGAAAGAATGAACTGGGAGCTAAGGTGAAGGGAGACATTACAACTTTTGCAAGTGGAAAGACATTAGGCATGTGCATATGGATCACTTCAGTCAAGGAGCCAAAATGAGGAACAGAGATGGGAATATCCTGGAAAGATCTGTGGAGGACACTCTTGTCTAATGATATGTGAAATAATCAGAAGACATGTGCAAATTTAATACCTGATACTCCTTCATATCAAATATTAAATTTTCAATAATATTTCACTTATTTTTCTAATATAAAATAGAAAGATATATAATTCACTGTAGTTACATTATTTGACTTGCCATACATACATCATCCATCATACAAGCAATAGTTGCTTAATGGACATTTTTTACTGACTTTAAGAAGAATATCTATAGCTACTCAAATAGATTTCAATCCATCTTTTCAATGAAATTTTAGATTGAATTGATCCTAATTTGTCTTATTTTATAAACTTCCTGGAAACTTCCAGGTAACTATGTTAGGAACACACATATTCCAAATTCTTGGTTTTTATACTGCTTTGTAGCAAAGTCTCTCTGAGTCAAACAGAGATGCCACTTAAAAATTCCTGTTGAATGACAGGAAGAAGAAGGAAGGAAATAACAAAGATAAGAGCAGAACTAAATGAAATAGAAAATAAGAAAGCACTTGAAAAGATAAACAAGACCAAGAGCTGGTTTTTTGAGAAGATCAACAAAACTGACAAACCTTTAGCGAGACTAACAAAGAAAAAAAGAGAGAAGATGCAGATACACAAAATGAGAAATGAGAAAGGAGATATCACCACTGACCCCACAGAAATAAAGACTATCATAACAGGATACTTTGAAAAACTATACTCCAACAAAAATGACAATTCAGAGGAAATGGACAAATTCCTAGAGACACATAAGCAGCCCATACTGATGAAATAAGAAATTGATGATCTCAACAAACCAATCACAAGTAAAGAGATAGAATCTGTGATTAAAAACCTCCCAACTAAGAAGAGCCCAGGGACAGATGGCTTCACAGGTGAATTCTACAAAACATTCCGTAAAGAACTAACACCAATCCTGCTGAAACTATTTCAAAAAATCAAAACAGAAGGAACATTGCCTAACTCCTTCTATGATGCCAACATTACCCTAGTACCAAAGCCAAACAAAGACACCACAAGAAAGGAAAATTACAGACCAATTTCTCTAATGAACCTAGACGCAAAAATACTTAACAAAATACTGGCTAATCGTATTCAACAACACATTAAACAAATTATACACCACGACCAAGTGGGATTCATTCCAGGTATGCAAGGATGGTTCAACATAAGAAAATCAATCAATGTAATACACCATATAAACAGATTGAAGGAAAAAATCACATGATAATATCTATAGATGCAGAAAAAGCATTTGACAAATCTCTTGATAAAAACACTCCAAAAGATCAGAATACAAGGAAATTTTTTGAACATGATAAAGAGTATATATGAAAAACCTACAGCCAACATTGTTTACAATGGAGAAATCCTAAAATCCTTCCCACTAATGTCAGGAACAAGACAAGGATGCCCATTGTCTCCCCTTCTATTTAACATTATCTTAGAAGTACTTGCTTGAGCACAGAGGCAAGAACCAGATATAAAAGGCATTCAAATTGGAAAGGAAGAAGTCAAATTTTCATTATTTGCAGATTACATGATCCTATACATAGAAAACCCTGAGAGGTCTACAACAAAGCTTCTAGAACTCATAAATGAGTTTAGTAAAGATGCAGGTTATAAGATCAATGCGCAAAAATCAGTAGCATTTCTATACACCAATAATGAACAAGATCAGGAGGAAATCAAGAAACAAATACCATTCACAATAGTAAATAAAAAATCAAATATTTAGGAATAAATTTAACTAAAGATGTAAAAAACTTATACACTGAGAACTATACAAGAATGTTCAAGGAAATCACAGAAGACCTAAATAAATGGAAGAATATTCCCTGTTCATGGATAGAAAGACTAAATATTATTAACATGTCTATCCTACCAAAACAGATCTACACATTCAATGCAATGCCAACAAAAATCAACACAGCATTCTTTAAGGAACTGGAAAAACTAACTATGAAATTTATTTGGAAAGGAAAGAGGCCCCGAATAGCCAAAGACATATTGAAAAAGAAAAACGAAATTGGAGGAATCACACTACCTGACTTCAAAGCATACTATAAGGCTACAGTAGTGAAAACAGCATGGTACTGGCATAAGGAAAGACACACAGACCAATGGAATTGAATTGAAAGTTCTGATATAGAACCTCATATATATAGCCATATAATATTCGATAAAGCCACCAAACCCTCTCAACTGGGAGAGAATGACCTATTCAACAAATGGTGCCTGGAGAACTGGATAGCCATATGTAGAAGAATGAAAGAGGATTACCATCTCACACCTTATACAAAGATCAACTCAAGATGGATCAAAGACCTAAATATAAGAGCCAAGACCATAAAGATCTTGGAAAGCAGTGTAGGGAAACATCTACAGGACCTTGTAATAGGAAATGGCTTCATAAATATCAGACCAAAAGAATAAGCAGCAAAAGAACAAATAGATAAATGGGACTTCCTCAAAATCAAAGCCTTCTGCACATCAAAGGAATTTGTCAAGAAAGTAAAAAGGGAACCCTCACAATGGGAGAAAATATTTGGCAACCATATATCTGATAAGAGACTTATAACTTGCATATATAAAGAACTCCTATATCTTGAAAATAAAAAGATAAACAACCCATTTAAAAAATGGGAAAAAGATTTAAACAGACATTTCTCCAAAGAAGAAATACAAATGGCTCAAAAGCACATGAAAAAATGCTCCAAATCTCTAGCTATCAGGGAAATGCAAATCAAAACTGCAATGAGATACCATCTTACTCCCATAAGATTGGCAGCTATGAAAAAAACAGAAGAATACAAATGCTGGAGAGCATGTGAAGAAATGGGAACACTCATCCACTGCTGGTGGGAATGCAGAAGGATACAACCATTCTGGAGGATAGTTTGGCGCTGGCGGTTTCTCAAAAAACTAACCATAGATTTGCCATATGACCCAGTAATTCCACTGCTGGGTATATATCCAGCAGAACTGAAAACAAGGACACAAACCGATATATGTACACCAATGTTCATAGCAGCATTGTTCACTATCGCCAAACGTTGGAATCAACCCAAATGCCCATCAACAGATGAGTGGATCAATAAAATGTGGTATATATATATACAATGGAATACTACTCGGCTGTGAGAACAAATACACTACAAACACACGTGATAACATGGATGATTCTTGAGAACCTTATGTTGAGTGAAGCAACCCAGGCATTGAAGGACAAATACTACATGACCTCAATGATAAGAAATAAGCAAGCTGCCTCAGAGAGCTAGAGACTGGAGGATAGGCTTACAGGAAATTGGGGGGTAGAGGAAGGATGTGAGCTGATGTCTGCAGGGGTGGAATCTATGAGGAGCTGGCGGTAAGTGTGAGCACAAAGAAGAGATAAAATGGGGGCAAGGGGTTGTCTCTGGGTGGGGCTTTGCGGGTTTGAGGGGGGCTGGGGATGGGCGGATGGGTAATATTGCCCACAAAATTGGGGGGAGGGAGGGGCAACATATGAACATAGTAGAGTGTCAGGTGTTGTTTGAGAGTAAAATGCTGAGAAAACCATATCAAAATATAATTAGGATGGTTACCTGTTTTGGATGCTCAGAGGGGATGGTCTGATAAGGGACCGACTCCTGGGGAATGTGTGAATGATCATTTTGCCAGGGTGGGTTGTACCTTTGGGTAGAGACCCAAGTAGTGAGAGTGGGGGTGGACCCATATTCTGGGGAGGATAATGCCAGCAAAAAAGAGGGAACTGTATCTCTTGAGAGAAAGGGTGGCTCCCAGGGCATTAGGGCAGTTGAGCAAGTCAGGCCCTGAACACTGTTACAAGTATCTCTGGATGTGGCTCCTCAGGAAATGGAGATTGGCTGTCGCTGTGGGCCTCAAGGGGAGGGGAAAATGGATTTTGAATGGATGGAACCCAAGTAAATGTGGGGGTAAGAGAGGAGTTTCACGAGAGTACACAAGGATGGATATAAAACATGTAATATTACACCAAAAACATATAGGGGACGACAGACTAATAATGTAAACCATAATGTAAAACATAGGATAACTAAAAGTTTAGAAAACTGTATATCCTACAGTATGGACCACAATGTAAGCACAGATGTCACCTTGTTTGAAAGCTATTGTCTCAGAGTCTGTACATCAGTTTAAGTAAACATGATATGAATAAGTTATAAGAATATTGCTGTGGAAGGGAAAAAGTTTTATGGTGGATGTGTGGGAGTACTGTACATTGTATATATGAATTACTGTGATCTAAGGCTCTTGTGAAGAGAAGCTCAATAATTGGAAAAAAAGAAAAGAAAAAGATAGGATGTAGAATTTTTCCAAATCAGTACGTATTCTATATATAACCTTTCAACTCATCGTTATATTCCATTTTACTAGTAAGGGAACCTGACATTATATTGGGATTCACTTTTCAGGAAGTTTTGGATCACAGAGTGGTTCAACAATGGCAGCAGAGGAATACTCGTATGGGATGTTATTGACAGGCGATATATGGTTGGCAGGGAGTTATACAGGGCATATGTCCAGGGTGCATGGAAATGTTTGGACATACTCATAGTGAAAACAATTAAAAACAACAGCTGGGGGGTACTGGGTTACTGGCCGGCAGGGGGGGTGGGCTCTGTTGTGGTCCCTAGGGGAGCAGCAGCAGTCCCCCAGGTGCAACGGTAAGATCCAGGAAGGAATGAGGGTCCAACAGTGAGCCCCTGATGCTAATGACTATGCTTGTGAGCCTATACACCTGAAATAAGGACAAGGCCTAGAGCATCACTGTGTCTAGGAGTTTCCTCCTGACAGCCTTCATGTTACTCAAATGTGGCCAGTCTCGAAGCCAAACTCAGCATGTAAATGCAATGCATTCCCCCAGCATGGGACATGACACCCGGGGATGAGCCTCCCTGGCACCGAGGGATCACTACCAAATACCAGCTGATGATGTAACTAGAAAATGACCTTGAATTAAAGGTTCAATGCGGACCAGCAGAATATCCCTGTCTACATATAATAAGAGGAGTTTAAAATGCTGTTTCACCTAAATTAAGGGGGAAATGGAAAGGACAAGTGAGTTTATATGGCTATGAGTTCTGGAGGTTGTCAGAAGGATTGCCCTTATGCACACCTGAGCAGAGTCTCAGAGACAGATAAAGTAGATACAACCCCAGGTACTGGTCCTCTTGAGGGCTAAAGAGACCCACATATTCTATCGTCATGACAGATGGGGTTCACTGCCATGCCAGTTAACCCTTCTTTGGAGCTGGTGTTTCTGCATGATGGAGCTGGACTCAGATGGGATCTCTTTTCACAAGACTTTCATGCTACTTTACTGGAATTGTAGTTCGTGCTGGGGCTTAAGATATATCTAGGGGATTTGAATCTCTGGACTGACAACATGATAGCCAGGTCCTGACCTCAACAGACTTCAGCTCCTACACTCTGATTTATTGGACTTACTCCACTCAGCTAACATGGAGTTGAAGAATGTCAACCACCACACCACGGAGCCTAGAGTGCCTACAACTGAAAGCAGGAGGATTGCATCCAATATCCTTGTGGAATCTAAACCCTCTTTTGACATAGATGTGGAATGGACACAACCAAACCAAGGTCCACAGGAAGGAGGAATACAGTAAGGATCAGAGTGGACTTAATGATATTCTGTTCATGAACTATTGTGGTTAATAATTGAGAAAATGTGGCATTGTTGTGGAAAAAGTGGTCATGGTGGCTGCTGGGTGCGGGGAAGGGGAGGAAGAGAAGAGATGTGGAGGCATTCTCGGGACTTGGAGTTGTCCTGGGTGGTGCCCCAGGGAGAATTGCTGGATGTTGTATGTCCTCCCATGGCCCACTGGATGGAACGAGGGAAAGTGTGGGCTATGGTGTGGAACATGGGACTTGGGTGCAGCGATGCCCGGAGATGTACTCACCAGATACAATGGATGTGACATGATGATGGGGGAGAGTGTTACTGGGGGTGGAGTGGTGGGGTGGGGGCGGTGGGGGTGAATGGGGACATCATATATTTTTTAATGTAATATCTTTTTAAAAAATGAATAAATTGAGTAGAATTTGGAAAAAAAAATTCCTGTTGAATGAACAAACAACATTAAGTCAACAGGTATTTCAGTCCATGAAATTGTTTTCAGGTTATGCACATTTTTTACTTAATTGAGGTATATCACTCATGCATAAACTTACATAAACAATATGTGTATAGCAATAACTGTGAACTTACAAAAAAAAACATATATAACATCATACAGGACTCTCATACCTCACCCTACCACCAGGACCTTGCATTGTTGTTAGACATTTTTAACTAGTTATTAAAGAGCATTGTCAATATATTACTACTAACTAAAATATTTTCCCCAATCCACCCTATTATTATTATATTTGTATCTTTTATATATGAAGATACAAAAGCATTAAGTTTATAGTAAAAGTAGTGAACTTACAAAGCTAACATGCATAACATCATACAGGAGTCCCATACATCTATCCTCCACCTACACCTTCCATTGTCGTGAGACATTTGTTACACGTGAAGAAAGAATATTGTCAAAATCTTACTACTAAATATAGTCATTCTCTTACATTTGTTGTATTTTTCCCCAAAACACCCTGTTATTATTTTTAATATATTTTTATGGTAGAAGTTGTAATCCTATAAAACAATTATGTACATGTGCAGAATTCCCAAACAACATCCCTCTAGCATCACACCACAATGTGGCGGGATAATGTCATCTGATTACCACCACCTCCACTGTGTAGATTTGGCACAAATTTTGCATACTGCCCCATTATCAGCAAAGTACATCTTTGGCATAGTTACAAGAATATTAGATTATTACTGCTAACCACAATCCATTGTTCACTCCAGCTGTATTTTTCCCATGCTTCCTCACATTCCCACCACCCTGCAATTATGTTGTACATTAGTTCCCTGAGACCTTGTTTGATTTTTTAAAATTTTTTTCTTCATTTGTTCTTTTGTATGTTCACTTTCACAGGCCATCTTTTAAGCTCACCAATCCTTTCTTCTGCCTCCTTAAAACTGCTATTTATGATTCCAATATTTTTTAATTTGACTTATTGCACCATTCATTCCCATAAGATCTGTTTTTTTTTATATGCTTTCAAATTATATTTTGTGCTCATCCAAGGTCTTCTTAATATCCTTAATCTCTTTAGCCATCTCATTGAATTTATTAAGGAGATTTGTTTGAACATCTATGATTAGTTGTTTCAACTCCTTTATGTCATCTGGAGGCTTATCTTGTTCTTTTAACTGGCCCATAGCTTCCTGTTTCTTGGTGTGGATTTTAATTTTTGGTTGTGTCTGGCGTCTGGCTTACTAAAGTAATTATTTATTCTGGGTGTAGATTTTCTCATTAGTTTCAGGCTTCCTGCCCTTTCTCCCTTGCTGGTCGTGCAGTAGGAGCCAAGGATGCAGTTGGTGTTACAAGATATGGAGGCTGAAGCTGCCCTCATTGCACCAGGGACCAAGGACGCTTCTCCCAACTTTCTCCTTTATCAGGGGAAGGGACAAAGTCACACCTTTGTGGAATAATACAAGTTGTGCTGGCCTAGACTGTAGCTGCCCAGAGAGAGTAATGAAGCTTCAATCCCTTTCCCCCTTGCCTTGGGTAGGGGTGGAATTGCAGGTGTGGGCAACAATTTATGCAGTTCAGGTCCAAAGATGACCACAGTTGCCCTGGTAGAATTCCAATTATTCAGTCTTTGCCAGTGAAATGTACCTGTAGTTACCTGGATAGACTTGTGCAGGGCCCACCACTCTCCTCCCTGCAAGAGATTGGGCTGAAGATTGGGATAAGGCTGCAGGGAGATCTGGGTGAAATAAACTGTTTCCTACAGTCTCTATGACTTTTGTTCAGCCAGGTTTCTGCTCATGCTGGGGCAGGGTCAAAATGGAAGGCAACGGCCTCTTTCAGACTTCAACAGTTTCAATCTTTAGATGTTCTTGGGGTTATACTTTAGTGAGCCAAATTTACTAATCAGTACTTGAAAGTGGTGGCCAAACATTTCCTCCTCCCCTGTTTTTGGGAATGGAGCTTCCAATTCCAGCCACAGAATTGCTCCTGAGTGACTTGTATTGCCAAAATCTGGTGATCAAATGCCCCTGAGAACTGGCCAGTAATTTCCTAGAGAGCCTGCTGCAGGTCCCCCAGCTTCCTCCCTATAGAGGTGGGCCTGGGGCCTAGGCTAGAACTGCAATATGGCCTGGATGGATCAAAACCAGTCCCCACCAGCACTGTGATTTTCAGTCTTCCCTGCTTCCCCTCTGCCAGGCACAGAGTTAAGATGCCAGCGACTGGCCTCTTTCTCACTTGAACAATTTCAAACTTTAGCTGTTCTTAGGGTTATATTTTTGCCCACTGAATTTACTCATCAGTAGCTGAATTTGGTGCCCAATCATCTTTTTCCCCTCCATAATTTGGGAGTGGAGCTTTCAATTCCAGCCGGCAAACAGTGGCCAAACTGAAATCAACATATTTCATTGGCTGAGCATAATCTCTTTTAACCTAAACTTCTTCAATTAATATAGTATATTGTATATTAAGGCACTCACAATTACTATTTGATGGCATTAAGAAATGAAAATAGTTATCTAAATTAAAAAAGAAGGTAGAGTAGCAAACGTATTCATCTTCTGTGACACTGAAAAGAAAGGCTTGGATGGCAAAGTGTCCAGGGAAATAAGGATGGTGAGAATGAAATCTGTCCCAGACCCACTGCCACTGAATTGATCTGGGACCCCAGATGGCCAGGTGGATGCAGCATAGATGAGCAGTTTAGGAGCCTGTCCTGGTTTCTGGTGGTACCAGGATAACTCATTGCTAACAGTCTGACTGGCCTTGCACTTGAGGGTAGATGGTCTCTCCTGCAGATGCAGTCACAGAGCCTGGAGACTGGGTCATCACGATGTCCCCCCTGACACCTGCAGTCAGAAAAGAACATAGAGCATACATTCAACCACAAATGTATAAAATATGTATCTAAATGTAGGTTTTCTTATTTATCATATATATTCAGATCTGCTTTGGATGAAATGGTTTGCTCGCTCTGCATGTTAAAACAATTCTCCAGTTTTATAAAGATAATACTCTTTTAAACTTCTCACCTGAGGCCCAGAACACCAGGATGATGAGCAGTTGGGAATGTGACATCATCTTGCCCACTTGTGTGGTGCACTGAAATCCCATCTCCAGGGAAACTGCATTAATAGAGCTCTGAGCAGACAACCAAGTCCCCAAGGAGCATATGCAAATCAATAGAGAGCATAAAGTTGAATGTACATGTGCAGTGAGCTGTAAAGATAAATAACAGAAAGGGGTAAAAATATCACTACCACAGGAAATGTAACTACATGCCTGAAAAGGCAAGAAATAATTTAACACCACAATTTTCAACAATATTCAGCACAATTCAGAAAATGAAATATTTTATCAGCAACTATACCCTTTCAAATCAACTGCACCCATCTTGAAAACAAAAGGAATTTGTAGTAAAATACATGCATCTATAAGTCTTAATTAAATGTCATAAATATGGTGCCAAAACCTAAGTGGAATATGCTCATATCATTAAATAGATAAAGATGTAGTGCACGTATGGTGTATCTATCTCAGTCTAGATTTTAAACAGATATTTGAAGCTCCTCTTCACCATCCCAAAGGAACTTCACTTAATACATCCTAAACAAGTCCTCGACCACTTTCTAAAACCACTCAGGTCGTGATTAGCAGACCTGAAGTGTAACACCTCCACCTAGTGGTCATAGGTAAAATGGCTTCAGCCCCCAAGGTCAGATAGAATATTTCTTCATTTATTCCTACACAAAACTAATGATACTTTAAGAACTATGCAGATAACAATATCATGAACACTTCTAGGCATAGGACATTAAATTATGAACAAGTGGAATGATTTATTTTACTGGAAGGTTACACAGTAAACAAGTATTATTTTTGCAGCCATTATTAACCTGCTTCTTTGAGATTTCCTCCTCTGAGCTTAGATGTTACTCAGGACAGGTAGGGCCATGTGAACCTGGTCCAGTTCAGGGTCAGCCCTCTGCATGAACAGTCAGAGGTAAGAGAAAATTTAGGACACTAACAATTGTATGGGTGAAAAATTCTTCCGTTTTCATGAGTATATCTTTTCCTGCAGACATTTTCCAAAGCTTCTAACAGGTTTTCCTTGATGGGTGATGACTTAAGGCATGTAATGTTCTAATTCTAATTAATAAGTTCATTTTCTGTAGTTTGTCTCCTTATGAGCACTTTACCTTAGGAGAGGGTCCCCTCCAGCATTCAGGAATGGTGCTGCACATAACCCACCTCATCAGGGAAGGCGTTCCTTCTCATTAACAAACCACCCAGTTCTTGGTCCACCATGTATTTGTATTTAGATAATGTTAATAATTAATTCAGGTTTGCTCTTTCTGCCCATGTATTTTTGCCTCCTTTTCTATGAAATTGCATTTAATATACATTCTAAAGTTTTCTTATTTTGCTCGAATTTCTATGTCTTAATTGATAGGTTTCCTGTATCAGTGCAATATAATTTCCTCCCCATTCTTACACACATTCAAAAATTTAAAGTCATCATGGATGACAGGATGATAAAAGAGGATGTATCATTATGGGTAACCAGCCCAGAGGGTTCCACCTAAAATGTGGAGTAAGGAAATATTGTCTTCAAGTAGGGGCGAGTTGGCCTAATGCATGAATGGAGGAGGGGACTGGACTTCAAACCCCAAGGAAAAGCACTTTAGAAAATGAACAGGACTTGGGAAAAGATGGTCCTGGATATTTAGGAAAGACTAACGAAACAGAGTATGAAAGCTGAACATGATCCAAGGGGTAAATGAATTCAATTAAAGTTTAAGGATTAGGTTATGTACTATGAGAATCCATGGAACAAGAGTTCGAATTAATTTTTCATTTTAGCGGGTACTTCTGGGTCATTTTACAACCAATAACACCAAAATGTAGACAGAGTGGAAGCACTAATGTTTCAGTGCAGTTTGGAAACTAGCTTTTCTGTCATATAATGATTTTTAAAAGTGAAAGTTTCTAAGTGCTCCCCCAATGCCAAAGATCCAATTTAAGCCAAATCAATCTTTGGTAAATGATTTGAAAAGAACACATTGTCTTAAGTAGAATCCTAAAAATGCCTGGGGATTCCTGCCCCTGGTATATACACACCTTCTCTCAGTTGTTGAAACACTGTTCAGGTGCTGCTGTGAAGTGATTTTGCAGATATCGTTAAAACTGTTGACTTTAAGAAGAGTGGTCCATTAAATATTTCTGTATTGGTCACAGACAAAGAGCTCAGAGAAATTCATAAATAATTACTATATGAAATGGAAGAATATATCTGAAGATAGTTGTGGAGTTCCAGGGGACCATGTGTCAAGGAATGCAGGCAGGCTCTAGGAGGAGAGAGCTGACAGGCGGCAAGGACATGGGATCTCAGCACTGCCACCTGAGGAACTACTTCTGCCAAACCCCATGAGCTTGGAAGAGATCTCTGTGATTTGGACAGAAGGCAGCCCTATTTAACCATGTAGGAACCTGAGAAGAGAATCATCAACACCGGACCCAGACTCCTGATCTAAAAACTATGACCTAATAAATTGTTAATTAGTTATGAAATGAGAGAAAACTGATATATACATGTGTATATATGTATTAAGATGAACCACATGCTAAAAGGGAAGTCATAAATCCAGATACAAGAGTTATCATCCCATTTAGCTCATGGTTGCATGACGCTGACTCCTCTCTTTTCTCATAAAATGTGGTCCTCTTTATGCCCCTGTTACCCACACATGATTTGCTGATGTGTTACAACATACACAGGTTCGGGGCTGAATATTTTGCAATGAAAATGAGATAAGATCAGAACTAGCTTCGAAGGTGGTCAGGATCTGTCCCCTCTGGTTTCCATGACCATGTTCTCTGACAACTGAAGAAATTCTAGACAGGGCTGTTGGTAAGAGAGCAGTGAACTGGGAACATCCGAGGTAGACCTAAACCATGGTGCTCTGTTCACATTTGCTTAAGACTCAGGAATGTTTCAGATTCCTAAATGTATATGACTCATTCCTTCTACCTGGGACAAAATGGGAATGCAGCATTTTCCCTTGATTTAAGAGATAAACGGTATTATGCTTCCACTTATTTAGAATTTGCAATTCTAAATGTTTTATTTAATTTTGTATACTTCTGTTGTTCAAATGACCAAAAACATCTTAATTATTTATAGATAAAATCAACTTGGCAAGTACAATTTCTGGGCACAGCCCACATTACCCCATGAATTTATCAGGAGGCAGTAAAGCCAAGTGCTGCTGTTGCAGACATGAAATCAGGCTGATCGATATATGAGGCATGATTCACATGCAGCCAGACATAGCATGCTTCATGTTCTCACACAATTCTATATTATCTTTGGAGTTCTTGTTCCCCAGTATAGACACAGGACCCCAGTGAATGTTCTCAATGAGTTTGGGCATAGAAGAGGTGGCATTGGATTGGGAAAAGTGGACATAATGGACAAAGGGTATGGGGAAAGGCAGGAAGAGATGAGAGGTGGAGGCGTCTTCGGGACATGGAGCTGCCCTGGATGGTGCTTCAGAGGTAATCACCGGACATTGTAAATCCTCACAGGGCCCACTTGATGGAATAGAGGAGAGTATGGGCCATGATGTGAACCAATGTATATGAGGTGCAGAGGTGCCCAAAGATGTACTTACCAAATCCAATGGATGTGTCATGATGATGGGAACGAGTGTTGTTGGGGGGGGGAGAGGGGGGGTGGGGGGGTGGGGTTGAATGGGACCTCACATATATATTTTTAATGTAATATTATTGCAAAGTCAATAAAAAATAAAAAAATTAAAGAAAAAAAAAAGTAATGTGTTAGCAAATTCTTAATATGAAGGCAAAATTAAAATTTAAACTGGATAGAACATCAGTAAGTCCACTCTAATCCATACTCTATTCCTCCATCCTGTGGACCTTAGAATGGTTGTGTCCACTCCACATCTATATCAAGAGGGGGCTTAGATTCCACATGGATGCAGGATGCAATCCTCCTGCTTTCAGTTGTAGGCACTCTTGGCTCCATGGTGTGGTGGCTGACCTTCTTCAACTCTATGTTAGCTGAGGGGGGTAGGTCCAATAAACCAGAGTGTAGGAACTGAATTCTGTTGAGGCTTAGGGCCTGGCTATCACATGGTCAGTCCAGAGATTCAGGTCCCCTGGGTATACATTAAACCCCAGCACCAACTACAGTTCTGTTAAAAGTAACAGGAGAGGCTTGTGAACAAAGATCACATCTGAGTCCAGCTCCATCACATAAACACAACTCCAAAGTAGGGCCAACTGACATGGCACTGAACTCCATCTGCCATGACCTTAGAAACTGTTGGTCTCTGTAGCCCTCAGAAGAACCAATACCTGGGGTTGTATCTACTTTAGCTGTCTCTGGGACTCTGCTGTGATGTGCATCAGGGCAACCCCTCCAATAACCTCTTGGCTCTTTTTGGAGACTCGTAGCCATATAAACTCATTCGTCCTTTCCATTTCCCACTTTGATTCAAGTCAGAAAGCATTTTTAACTCCTGGTATTATATGTAGATTGAGATATTCTGTTGCTCTGAGATGACCCTTTTATTCAAGGTCCTTTTCTAGTTACATCATCAGCTAGTACTTGGTAGTGATCTCTCAGCACCAGGGAGAATCATCCCTGGGAGTCATGTCCCATGCTGGGGGAAGGCATCGCATTTACATGCTGAGTTTGGCTTTGAGACTGGAAATGTTTGAGCAACACGGAAGCTCTCAGGAGGTAACTCTTAGGCACCCTGTGGCTCTAGGCCTTGTTCTTATTTCAGGTGCACAGGCTCACAAGTATAGTCATTAGTATCAAGGGCTCACTGTTGGACCTTCATTCTTTTTTGGTCTTTGCTGTTGCACTTGCAGGATTCTTGCTGTTCCTTTAGGGACTGTGATAGAGCTCCTCTGGCTAGGAACTCAGCACTCCCTCAGTTGGTGTTTTTAATTGTATCCACTATGAAAATATCCAAACATTTTTATGTACCCTGGATACATGCCCTGGAGAACTCCCTGCCAACCATGTGTCCCCTGTCAATAACCAGTATTCCTCCCCTGCAATTGTTGAACCTCTCTGTGATCCAAAACTTTCTGAAAAGTGAAGCCCAATATATTGCCAGGTTCCATTAATAGTAAAATGGAATATGTGATGAGTTTAAAGGTTAGATATAGAATACATATTAATTTAGAAAAATTACAGTAAAATAAATTGGGGTATCAAAAAATTAAAAAACGCAAAAGCTTTGTTTTTGATGTTTTGCCTTTCATCACTGCAATAAGTGTTGCCCTGTATGCAAATTGGCAAGGCAACTACTTGCGTGTTTTCCTCAGTGTCTACATCCTATCATTTTCTTTTCTTTTTTCTAATTATTAAGCTTATCTTCACAAAAGTTTTAGATCACAGTAATTCATATATACAAAATACAGTACTCCCACATATCCAACATAAAACCTTTTTCCTTCCACAGCAATACTCTTTTTACATACTCATAGTATATTTACTGAAACTGATGTACAGATATTTTTAGAGGATATTCCCACACAATCCTCATTATCAATGTTCACTTATGTTGGATTAGTACATCTTCAAAGCCTCGATATTTTATGAAAATTAGTTCATAATAGGCAGCTAGGAGAAAAGGCATGTATCGACATACATAAAATTTACTATTCAGTTATTCTGTGTGTGCATGTGACAGTATGGTGAGTTTGTATGTTTACAAATATACAGTATGTGAGTGTCCTGTGACACCAAAACAAAGTACCTGTATTTGGGTGGCTGAAAGACAAGAGAATTGTATTGCTTGCTGTTCTGAAGGCTGACAATCACAAATCAGGGCACTGGCATGGCCATGCACCATCCACATTCTTTAGAAAGAATCTGATCCATGACTGCCTCCTGGTTCTGGGGTGGTTGAATAACTCCCATGTGCTTGTCCATGTTCACTTTGCCTTCTCCCATGTGGCTGTCTGTAAAATTCCCCCCATCTTATAAGGATAAGGAGCATATTGGAATGGGACACTTTCTGCTTAAGAGTGACCTCACATTACTTTAACTAATCCAATATGCAGTGAACCCAGTTCCCAATAAGGGCACATTCTGCAAAGACGGGCTGAGATAGGACTTAAACAAATGTTTTGGGGGATACACAAAATTAGTTAATAAATAAGAATAAAATTTGCCTTTGCAGTTTCTCTTTCATTTAAGAAAATGTCATAGAAATTTGGATGCAATTATAAATATTTAAGAACCATGATCAATTTTTAGTTGTCACACCTTAGGTTTTATAATTTCTTTGTAAAATTATTTTTCCCAAATGGATAATTGTGTGTTACCCAAATTTCTTTAAAACAATCAAAAAGATAAATTACTCATCTTTATTATTAAGGGCTTTAACTGAATTTATAATTGTATTCACTATAATATTAGATGTTTTATTATCCCCAAAATGAATTTCCAGATCTTTTTGGGAATTTCATAAATTACAAAAGTAAATCACTATACAACTCAATTGATTTTCTATTTAAAGGAGAATTTACTCCTATAAAACTGGGATCATTTGTCTTTGTGCAAAATTATTCTTCTATTAATGGAGCCAGCCATAGAAGATAACACCTCATTTTTTGCTACAGGGAAACAGAATCAAAATGAGCAAAATTATTTTATAAGAAACCTTAATTTGAACAACATGGAGGCTCTCAGGAGGTAACTCTTAGGCACCCTGCAACTCTAGGCCCAGTTGAAATTTCAGGCACATGGGCTCATACCTCAGGATCAAGTTGCTGAGAGCAGGGAGATGGAAAAAGAGAGGCAAAGTGGTGGGCATTTTTGGCACTTGGCGTTGTCCTAAATGATATTGCAGGATAGGTGCTGGACATTACATATCTTGCCATAGCCGACTGAATGTACTGGGGGAGATATAAACTACAATATATACTGTAATCCAAGTGGTGCAGCAGTGCTCCAAAATGTATTCACCAAATGCAATGAATATGTGGCAATGATGAAAGAGGTTGTTGATGTGGGAAGAGTGGGTTAACGTGTGGGGTATATAGGGACTTCTTACTTTTTTTTAATATAATTTTTTTGATGATCTATGTATCTTTAAAAAGAAAGGAAATAAAATAAAATAAATAAATAAGAGCTCTTAATTATCTAAACGAAAGTTCATAATTCATGCCCATATAAATGAACCTTCAATAGCTACACATAGTAAAATTTTTCAAGTCCCATACTCTTAAATGCTTATGCATGAATTGCAAGCCTATGTTGTTTAACAGATACATGTCTCCCTGATTTCCTGTGGTCAACTCAATGGCATAGAGTAAATAACTATAAACTTTCTGCCTATTTCATATTTATTTTTTTCTAATGGATGGGGAAAAAACCAGTAGTTGTTTGTGAACCATGCACTTTCATTTTTTATCTCCTTGCTCACAAAATGTTTTTTTATGAAATAAAAACAACTATCACCAAAAAAACTAAAGTCACAAATTTCACCATTCCCTCGATGCCTGTCCTCTATTTCTTCTATTGCAGCACTGCTGAGCCTCCATTACCCACAACTAATTTACATTTAACTAAAATGAAATTGACTCCATTTTCCATTACCCCAATGTTATGGATTTATTTGTATCCCACAAAATGATATGTTCTATTCCTAACAGCAAGCTCCCCAAATGTGACCAGATATGGAAACAGGATTTGTGAAGATGTTGGTTGAGAAGAGTCCAAAAAAGACAACCATCTTATCCAAGGTTCCTGATAAACTTCTAAGAAGAGAAAATTGAACACCGATGGACAGATAGAGGGGAGACACAATGTGACAAGTGTGGCAGGAAGTGCCATAGACAAAACACAGACTGAGGCACAATTGGATGGTAGAGCAAGAACCGGCATGACAGCAGCATGACATGTTTCACCAATCACTATCTGCGACCAGGAAGACTTAGTTGTCTAAAGTTTATATGGACAAGGGCCAAGAAAAATTAGGTACACAATCGGAGGTTAATCACAAATTTAACTTGTTAAACTTAAGAGTATTCTCTATCATGTATCATTCTCTTCTACAATGGCAGAAGAAGGTAGTTTATTTAAAATAAAAGAGTCTATGAAATCATCATAGTTCATTTTAACTTAATTATTAATAATGTTTTATTAGGATGTACAATGTTTTAGACAAATGCTTAACTAGAAAAGACAAGAGGTCTATTATTCAGAGTAATCAGGACAGATTCAGGCTAGCCTAATGTAACTACCAAAGAATGAACACACCCACAGAAAGGGAATGACACAAGAGCTCATAATCCTCAAAGATGGTCACAGTTTCTCAGATTAGATACACATGAAAATCAGCTGGGAAACTTGTTAAAAATATGAATCTTGGGCTACATTCCAGTTAAACTGTTCATAATTCCCAGAGTTTGGGCCATATACAATCAAGACTCCAAATTTTTCTTTTATAGCCTTTCTGAGCAATCATGGCTTTTGACGTTGACTATATATTAATGCAATGATGTGTCGTGAAGAAATGAAAAATATGAATATGATGTAGTATAAGAAGCATGTTGTCTCTCATTGAGAAGAATGTGAAAAAAGAAGATTAGGTAGAGTATTCAAGACAAGGTAAGGTAAGAAATGGAGTCACCAAAATAAAGTGAATTAGTAACTAGAAGACTCATGAGGATTGAGGATATATTTTTCTATCTTTGTAGCCAACTGAAGGAGGCCCTATGAAACAACCCTAATCCTGGGAACCTGTGTGAGTTACCCCATATGTAAAATTTTTGCAGGTGTGAATAAGTTAAAACTTCAGATGGGAGAAATGCCTGGATCATAGCTCTGGACCCCAAATGACATCACATATATTCCCCTAGGAGGGACTTTTGACCACAAATAGAAAATAAAGTGGTCTTAAGGCAGTAAAGACAGGAATAGAAGCCTTGAGGACTGATGCAACTCAGCCACAACTATCAAATTATTCATTGCAATAAGTCTCTAATATAGGTCTTAATTTCTATTTCTGTGATGGAATCCTGGCTGATTTTAGTACCAGCCATGGGGTCATGCTATTAAAAAAAGCAAATATGTGGAAGTGACTTTGGAAATGGATGGTGGGTAAAGATTGGGAGAATTTTGAGGTCTCTGACAGAGACTTAATTTCCTCAAGCAGAACATTGGTAGAAATATAGACATTTGTTTCTGTTGAAGGCTCAGAGGAAATGATGAACTGTTACCTTAAAAGTGGAAAGATGACAGCCCTTGTGTACAGATGTTGAACATTGCTGAATTTGTCTGAGGGGTTTTTTGTGTGTGTGTGTGAAAAGCAGAACTTAAATTAATAAACTTTTACACTTAGCCTAGGAGAGATCCAAGCAAAGTGTTCACTCCATGTCCCTGGTTCATCTTGCCTTGTGAGTAAACTACAGGATGAAAGGTAAAATAGTAAAATGAAAAATAACTGATAAGTAAAAAGGAAGTAGGAATTATGATTTGGGTAATACACCATCTGTCTAGATTGCAAAAGATGCTAAAATTACGATATCACCTGTAAAGAAAGAATGAACTAGAGATAAGAGCAAGTGAGACTTGACAACTTTTGCAAGTGAAAAGGACATTATGCATGTGCATTGGATCACTTCAACCAAGGAGCAGGAATGCAGAACAGAGATGGGAATATCCTGGAAGTGGAGGAGCCTTTTGTAGAATGATATGTGAAATAGTCAAAAGACATGTGCAAATTTAATACCTGATACTCCTCCATATCAGATATTAAATTCTCAATAATATTTCACTATTTTTTTCTAATGTAAAATAAAACAATGTAGTTACATTATTCAACCTGCCATATAAATATCATCCATCATACAAACAATAGTTGCTTAATGGACATTTTTTACTGACTTTAAAGAAGAATATCTGTAGCTATCTAAATACATTTCAGTCCATCTTTTTAATCAAATTTTAGATTGAATTGATCCTAGCTTGTCTTCTCTTAGAGACTTCTTGGGTGTTTCCATATAGCTATGACAGGAACACACATATTCCGAATTCTGTATTTTTATACTGCTCTGCAACCAAGTCTCTCTGAGACAAGCAATGAGATGCCACTTAAAAATTCCTGTTGAATGAACAGACAACATTAAGACAACAGTTATTATTGAAGCTTGTCCCAACTCTCTCCTCTGCCAGGGGTAGAGACAAAGTGCCACCTATGTGGAATAATACCAGTCATACAATCCTAGACTTTAGTTGCCCAGACACTGATGAAGTTTCACGCCCCTTTCTCCCCTGCCTCAGGTGGGGGTGGAGATGCAGCTGTGGGCAGCAATCTATGCAGTGTGGGTCCAAGATGACCACAATTGCCCTGGTAGACTTCTAACTATTCAATATGTGCCAGCCTAATGTACCTGCAGTTCCCTGGACAGTGTGATGCAAGGCCCTCCAGCCTCCACCCTGCCAGAGGTGGGACTGAAGCCTAGGCTGGGACTGCAGGGTGACCTGGATGAAAGAAATTGGTTCCTACCATCACTGTGATATTCTGTTAGCCTGGATTCCCCTCAGGCTGGGGGAAGAGAAAAATGGTGGCCACCAAACTCTTTCCAACTTTAACAGGTTCAAACTTTACCTGTTCTTAGGGTTATTCTTTAGCAGACCAAAATCACTAATCAGTAGCTGAAATCAGTGGCCTACCATCTCCCCCCCCCCCCCCCCCCCCAGTTTTTGGCATTGGAGTTTCCAATTCAAGTCACAAAATAGCTCATGGAGCAGCTTGCACTGCCAAAGTAGGATGTTCATGTGCTTCTGCATTTTGGCTGGTAATTTCCCAGAAAGGCTGGGGCAGGTCCCCACAACTTCCTCCCTACTAGAAGTGGAGCTGGGGCCTAGGCTAGAGCTGCAATCTGATCTGGATGGTAAGAAGCCAGTCCCCAGCAGCACTGTGGTTTTCAGTACCCCCTGCTTTCCCTCATGCCAGGCACAGAGTTAAGATGGTGGCTACCAGCCTCTTTCTCACTTAGAAAGTTTCAAACTTTAGCTATTCCTAGGATTATACTTTAGCCCACTAAATTAAATAGTCAGTAGCTCAAGTTGATGACCAACTGTCTCTTCCTTCCCAGGTTTTGGGAAGTGGAGCTTTCAATTCTAGCTGCAGAACAGCTCCTAATGTGGCTTGTGCCTCCAGTGGAGGATGGGTATCAGACCTTGTGGCTTGGAGTGCTCTACTTATGAGTCTTTTCTGCAAATGGGCAGTCGCCTCTTTTCATTTCTCCAAGGATGTTGCAGGAGGCTCTTATGATCTCCTCAAGCCGACAAAAAGGTGCTTCAGCTAGCTCCAGATAGCTCTGAGTGTTTGCTAACTGTCCTTTAGCAGGAGTTGTCTCTAGAGGCCCCTTTCTCTGCCTCTATCTTGCTGGTTGCTGTCGCAGGTTATGCATATTCTTTAAAGAAAATATGTACAAATATATTTGAGGATATTATGAGGAATTGGACTTATTCCAAAGTTCCCATTTATTTGATCCTAAAGTGCTTGTTTCTTGTACATCACCATGTCCCTCTAATAGAATCCAGTTGTAAACAAACTTTTCTAATTTGATTGAAAGGTCTTTTAGAGGTCCTCAGGATTTATGAAATTTCAGACTCCATATCCAGACTCCCTCCTCACATTATTGGTTTGTGCTCTCCTAAACCAGAAGAGTTTAGAAAATGTTATACAATCAAAAACACTACCAGCTGAGCTGAAAGGGACAAAAAGAGGACAAAATTAAAGAAGGCTGTGAAATTACAAAATTCTACATACTGATAAAACTATGAACTTTCAAAAAAACCTTTGAAGAAAAACAAAGTATGATACCTTACTTTCCCAGGCTGCTATCATAGGTAGTACCAAATGAGATGGCTTGAACAGTGGGAAATTATGGGCTCACAGTTTTGAGTTTAGGGGATTTATGCTATTGTCATATCAGCAAGGAATTGTTTTCTCCATAAAGTCTACCATGTTCTATTCCTGGCTACCCAAGATACTTGAAGATCCTGGGCTACAATACCTGCCTTGCATTCATAGCAATGTCCTCTTATTTCTCTTATTGTTTCTATTGACTTTCATCTTCTGGCTCCTCCCTGTGGCTTCTATATCTTTCAATGAATTTCTCATGCTTATAACAGAATCCAATAATCTGGAATAAGGCCCCTTTCAATCGAATTCATCACACCTTAAATGAAATAACTTATTCGAGGTCCTATCTACAAAGCACCCACACCCACAGGAATACTGACAATGACTAAGAATACATATAAAATTCAATCTACCACAGATGAAGACAGAGGCCAGGTCTGCAGGCAGAGATATCACAGACATGGTTTCAAAGACCAGAGATGTGCATGCAGAGGACAATGCCAAAGGTTCAGAGGGCAGAGTCATGGGCCCAAAGGAAATTCCATGGGCCACAGAGATGGCCCCAGGCAATAACCTAACAGAACATCAGGATTTCAAAAGTGCTTGGGAACAGTGCTTTCTTTCTTCCTTTCATCCTCTCCCATTTGGAACTAGGATGTCTGCAACATTTATACTATGCCTGCCCCACCAGGGAATTTTGTAATCAGTAAAATTCTTTTCTTGTTACTGGTCTACAGAGAGAAATGAATTAACCCCAGATTGGATTCTACTAGAATGTAATACATACCTAATTTACCTAATTTAGATGATTTAGATGGTGACTTGTGACTGTTCAGGAGATGAAATTTAGATGAGATTTAGGAATTGAGTTGAGGCTATAATTTGTTTAGATATTTGGGCATGTTGGGATGAGGAAAAGGTATTTTGCATATGGGATAAAAGCGTATCATTGGGGTTGAAGGAAACACACTATACACTGAATACCAGCCTGAAAATACGTTATCTTAAATCCTGGTGCCCATGCATCCTGCCTCAAATGAAACATTCATTGTAGATTATTTAACTTGAGATGGATAGATTATCCTGGGATTTCATATTAGGTAAAAGGCAATCACATGTATTCCTATAAAAGGGATATAGGACAATTTGACAGACAAACCTAAAAATGCAAGAGAGAAAAAAGCATAGAATAATTTGAAGATGCTGGACTTGAAAGCTGGAGTAATGAGTTCTCAAAAAAAAATTCAGGCAGCCTTCATGGGCTGGTAGAGGCATGGAATATATGCTCCTGGAGAGATTCCAGAGGTGTGGCATTACAGATTCCTTGATTTCGGTCTTTTTTTTTTTTTATAGTGTGATCCTGTTTTGTTTTGTTTTGTTTTTTTTAATATTACATTAAAAAATATGAGGTCCCCTTATACCCCCAACCCCCTTCACCCCACTCCTCCCCCCATACCAACAATCTCCTCCATCATCATGAGACTCATGAGACATTCATTGCATTTGGTGAATACATCTCTGAGCACCGCTGCACCTCATGGTCAATGGTCCACATCATCACCCACACTCTCCCATGTTCCACCCAGTGGGCCATGGGAGGACATAAAATGTCCGGTAACTGTCCTTGCAGCATCACCCAGGACAACTCCCAGTCTTGAGATACCAATTTCAATTCTCTGGCTACCATAAGTGTGAGATTTCAATTCTGCTATTGTGAGTTATCAAGTTTTCTTTTTCAATTTGTTAAAGCAGCCACAGAAAACTAATTTAATCATTAATAATTGATGAATAACTGAGGATATTTTAAAAGAGATATGAAGAGACTGTCAATCATTGGAAAAAGGGTTTTCTATGTATCAGGCTTGGCTCATAGACTGTCATGTGTGTTGAATGTGTTGACTCATTGTGCATCACGACAATCTCACAAAACAGGGACAATTATAATGCACACTTTATATCTGAGAAAACCTTGACACTGAGAGGTTAAGTAATTTACTTGAGTACACATGGACAGAAAGTGTCAAAGATGCACACACAAAAAAACTAAATTGATACTTGAGGGGAAATGGTTATGGGGAAATTTGCATGTACTTATAAGAAGGATTAGAACATTATGGAATGTCCTTTAATAGGAAGAGAATGACAGAGAGAAATAATGTTCAATCTTTTTAAATTTTCTTTTATTTTCAAAAGAAAACATAGGGCACAGCAAAGCATTGAGGTAGGCCTGAAAATACAACCAGGAGATGGTGAGCAGAAGGGCCTGCCCTGACAGAGGGTGCAGTAGGTAAGAAAGGAGAGTGACAGATAAGATCACCAGAGAAGCATATGAACCTGTGCTGGGAGGAATTATAGCTTTATATCATATTTGAAGGATAATAGCAGGGACCAGAGTAAGGGAAGGAGAATGAGAATGAGTCAAAATAGGAAAGTTTAATTAAAGAAGGCACAGAGAGAAGAGGTAGTTGATCCATCAGGGAATAAAATACTCTGAAATGGGCTTTCATTTCATATTTTGGAGCATGAAAATAACCATTGGAAGAATCTAGAATTAGTCTGCCAGGGGGTAAAAGACATGTGGTGCAGTCAATCCAACTTCAGGCTAAAGGTCAGCCAGGAACATGTGAAGGAAATCAAAGAGAACTGAGACTAGATTAGCCAGGCCTCAGGGGACCTGCCAGATAACTATAAACCAAGAGTAGGCCCAGATGACTCAGTCAGGCCTCCATATGAACAGACTGCACAGCTCACCAAAAACTTACCGGCTTAAGCTTTATGCTACTGGATTTGGGCATGGTATCTTACATGACAGTAGCTAGCTATTATATTATTATCTTTTTGTTTTGTTTTGGTTTAGTTTGGTTTGGTTTGTTTTTTTCTTTGTTTTTGTTTTGTTTTGTTTTGTTTTGACCCTGCAATATCATTTATTTCTTTGTCTGTATTTATTTATTTTATGTTACATTAAAAAAATATGATGTCCCCATATTCCCCCCACCACTCTTACCCCACTCCTCACATATCAACAATCTTGGGACATTCATTGCATTTGGTGAATACATTTTTGAGCACTGCTGCACCATATGGATAATGTAAACCATTATCCATATGGTTTATGCTTTACCCCAGTCCACCCAGTGGGCCATGGAAGGACAATAGTGTCCAGCAATTGTCCCTGCAGTACTATCCAGGACAACTCCAAGTCCTGAAAATGCCCCCACATCATATCTCTTCTTTCCTCTCCCTACCCTCAGCAGCTACTGTGGCCACTTTCTCCACATCAATGCTACATTTCCTTCCAATTACTAATCACAATACCTCTAGAATAGAATAGACTAGAATAGAATAGAATAGAATAGAATAGAATAGAATAGAATAGAATAGAATAGAATAGAATAGAAGATTATCCACTCTAATCCATACTGTATTCCTGCATTCTGTGGACTCTGGGATGGTTATGTCCACTCCACCTCTATATCGAGAGGGGGTCTAGATTCCACATGGATGATGGATGTAATTCTCCTGCTTGCAGATGTAGGCACTCCTGCCTCCCTGGAGTGGTGGTTGACCTTCTTCACCTCCCTGATAGCTGACTGGGGTAGGCCCAATAAACCTGAGGGTAGGAGTTGCAAGTCTGTTGAGGCTCAGGGTCTGGCTATCACATGGACAGTCCAGAGATTCAGGTCCCCTGAGTATACACCAAACCCCAGCATCAATCACAGGTCTGGTAAAAGTAACAGGAGAGGCTTATGAACAATGATCATATCTGAGTCCAATCACACTCAGGAACACAAACTCCAAAGTAAGGCCAACTGTCATGGCACTGAACTCCATCTGCCATGACCATAGAACCTGTGGATCTCTTAACCCTTAGAAGAACCAATACCTGGGCTTGTATCTACTTTGACTGTTTCTGGGACCCTGCTGAGGCATGCATAAGGGCCACCCCTCTGATGACCTCCTGACTCTTTTTTGGAGACTCATAGCCTTATAAACTTACTTGTCCTTTCCATTTCCCCCTTTTATTCAAGGTCAAAAAGCATTTTTAACATGTGCTATTATATGTAGGCTGATATATTCTGCTGGTCTGAGTTGACCCTTTTATTCAAGGACATTTTCTAGTTACATCATCAGCTAGTATTTGGTAGTAAGCCCTCAGAACCAGGGAGGCTCATCCCCAGCAGTCATGTCCCATGCTGGGGGAAAGTAATGCATTTACATGCTTAGTTTGGCTTTGAGAGTGGCCACATTTGTGCAACATGGAGGCTCTCAGGAGGTAACACTTTGGCACCCTGCAGCTCTAGGTCTAATTCTTATTTCAGGTGCACAGGCTCACAAGCATATTCATTCATATCAAGGGCTCATTGTTTGACCATCCTTCTTTATTGGTCTTAGGCATTGCACTTGGGGTATTATTGCTGTTCGATGGAGGAATGTGGTCATCTTTTAAAATGCTATTCATTCTTAAACCACAATCTCCTCTCAGACCTGATTTATTTCTCATTCTATCAATAAAAAACTGGCATAGTGCATATTTTTTCATGTGTTTTTTTCTCATAAACTACAATATTAGTGGGATCTTTGCAACTGACAGAGGAACCACTTAATAAATATTTCTTGAGTAAATGAATAACATGGTTTCAATAATTAAAATACCTCACATTACTAAGAGTAAAGAGCTGTTATGTGTGTCAGAGTATTGTGTGTATTCTCCTCAGGTTTAATGTGACATTGGATGAAACTAAATTTCGTCCACCTACATATTTACAAAGAAATTTCAGAAATAATACTAGAATGTCTTGAGTATTTCCAGTAGTACACTGAGAATAATATGCTAATTAAAGTTTAACCAAAGTGTTCATGTTACACCAGACTTAAGAACCATGAATTCCTTCAGTGCCAAAGGATGGTAAGAGAGAAAATTGACAATTGGTGGAAAAGTTCAGGAGGAAAGTTGTCACATTTGTAGAATGTTAAAGCTGAAGAATTAAGAGAGTTGCCATGAAAGAATTTTATAGCTGAAAGAGATGGAGAAAAGAAAAAGGGCTTTACAAAAGGAGGCAGATTTTCAGTTATTCTATAAATATTTGGAAATAGAATATTCTAGTTAGCCAAACTGAAATGGGTTGGCTTTCACAAGAGGTATTGATTAAGTTACAAGCTTACATTTTTGAGGTTGAGAAATATGTCTAAATCAAGGTATCATCAGGCAATGCTTTTTTCCCAAAGACCAACTGCCATTGATGATAGAACCCTCTGTTACATGGCTAGAAACATGGTAGCATCTCCTTGTTTCTCCTGTAACTTCCAGGTTTCATTGCTTCAGATTCTTGCTGCCGTGTATTTCTCCTTCTTTGTCTGAATCTCATTCTCTTATAAAAGACTCAAGAAAAGAGACTGAGACCCTCAGTGATCCAGACATGAACTGAAGTAACCTACTCAAACGGTTCCACCTACAATAGGTTACACCCACAGAATGAATTCTACTTAAGATCCTTCTGTACTGAGGTCCACACTGCCTCACACCATCAAATATACTTATATTCTGTTTGCATTATTTTTCTTTTTTAAACTGATGGAACATAAAACATTACAAAATGTAAAGAATAAAATTATATATGTGTCATTTCAAATATATGGGAATAAGATGAATTAAACATAGATCTTAAAACAATGTGAAAACATTTAATTTTTGGCAAATTTTATGGTTCAACCATTTTAAAGAGAACTATAGAAATAGGATGAAATCACAGGAATATGAAGCTCACTGGAAAATTTTATATCCAAACTGAAATCAACATATTTCATTGACTGAGAATCATCCCTTAAAACCTAAGCATTCTTCAATGAGTATAGTATATTAAGGCACCCACGATTACTATTTGATGGCAAAAAGAAGTTAAAATAGTTATCTAAATAAAGAAAGAAGTTAGAGTAGCAAATAAAATCACCTTTTGTGACACTGAAAAGAAAGGCTTGGATGGCAGCTGGGTCCATTAAAAGAGAGAGTAATGGAGGAAGATGACCTTCCATGAGGGAAGTTTTGAATATGAAGGACCAAGGATTTAGTCTTGGAGAGGACCAAGGATGATGGGGAGAAGAAAGAAGATGGAAGGAATAAGGAAAGATAGTAAATTTTTAAACATTAAGTAAGTATAATGAAGAGAAAATCAATCCATCAGGGTGTAAAATTTAAAAGACCCTAGCCTAGATGGTAAGAAGTAGAAATTTATCCACCCTGTCATTTGATCTGGCCATGTGAGAAAATGATTTCTATGGTATAGTCCCCTAAAGGATGTGGTTTCTCAGACAGATGGAGGAAGTAAAAAAAAAAAAGTCTATTTGAATAGGAAGCAGCAGGTGCTGAAGGACTCCCTGCCCTACAGCCCTGGGCAGGAGGTTATTGTTTAATGCTGAAGCACTGAGAAAGGATAGCTGTAATACTGCTGACAGTAATAATCTCCCAGATCTTCAGGCTGGAATCTGCTGATGGCGAGAGTGAAATCTGTCCCATTTACACTACCACTGAATCGATCAGGGACCCCAGATGACTGACTGGATGCACCATAGATGAGCATTTCAGGAGCCTGTCCTTGTTTCTGGTGGTACCAGGTTAAGAAGATGCTAATACTCGGGCTGGACTTTCACTTGAGGGTGATGGTCTCCCTTGCAGATACAGCCACAGAGCCTGGAGACTGAGTCATCACGATGTCCCCACTGGCACTTGCAAGCAGAAAAGAACATTGATCATACATCCAATCACACATGTATAAAATATGTATCTAAACGTAGGTTTTCTTTTTTTATTTTGTAATTATTTATTTTTAATTAACTTTTAAAAAAAATTGAAACCACACAAAATGTTACATTAAAAAACATAAGAGGTTCCCATATACCTCCCTCCCCACCACCCACCACCTACCCTCATCATTTTGTAAATGTAGTTTTTTAAAGGTACATAGATCACAAAAAATGTTGCATTAAAAAATACAAGAGTTTCCCATATACCGCTGCCACCATACTCCAGTCCTCCCACATCAACAACATCTTTCATCATTGTGGCACATTCCTTGCATTTGGTGAATACATTTGGAGCACTACTGCTCTACATGGATGAGAATTTACATTGTAGTTTACACTCTCACCCAGTATATTCAGTGGGTTATGGCAGGATATATAATGTCCTGCATCTGTCCATGCAATATCATTTAGGACAACTCCAATTCCAAAAATTCTCCCACATCACATGTCCTCTTCCCTTCGACTTGCCCCCCTTGGACACTTTCTCCACATCAATGCTGCAATTTCTTCCATTGCTAGTCACAATATTTCTACAGTAGAATATCAGTAAGTCCACTATAATTCATATTTTATTCCTCATCCTGTGGTCCCTGGATGGTGATGTCCACTCCACCTCTGTAGTGGGAGGAGGCTTAGATTCCACATGGATGATGGATGCAATTCTCCTGCTTGCAGTTGTAGGCACACTCGGTTCCCTGGTGTGGTGACTGACCATCTTCACCTCCCTATTGGGTGTCTTGGGTAAGTCCAATGAAGCAGAGAGTAGCAGGTGCAATCCTGCTAAGGCTAAGGGCACAGATGGCCCATGGACAATCCAGAGATTCAAGTCCCCTGAGTATACATCAACCCTAGCACCAACCACAGGTTCAGTAAAAGTACAAGAAAAGGCTTCTGTAGAAAGGTCACACCTGAGTCCACCTCCATCAGTCAGGAACACAAATTCCATAGTAGGGCCCGCTGGCATGGCACTGAACTCCAGAGCCATCTTCCATGTCCACTGAACATGTGGGTCTCTGTAGCCCTCAGGTGAACCAGTACCTAGGGTTGTATGTACTTTGGCTCTATCTGGGGTCCTGCTGAGGAGTACATAAGTGTGACCAATCTCATAACCTCCCAACTCTTTCTTTGAAGACTCTTGGCCATATAAACTCATTTGCCTTTGCCATTTCCCCCCTTTTATTCAAGATCAAAAAGCAATTTTTAACACATGATCCTACATGTAGGCTGAGATATTCTGCTGGTCTGAGTTGACCCTTTTATTCAAGGTCTCTTTCTAGTTGCATCACCAGTTAGTGATTCAGAGTAATCCCTCAGCACCAGGGAAGCTCACACCTGGAGTCCTGTCCCACATTGGGGTGAAGGTAATGGATTTATATGCTGTGTTTGACTTAGAGAGTGGCCACATTTGAGCAACATGGAGGCTCTCAGGAGGTAACTCTTAGGCATCCTTGAGCTCTAAGCCTAGTTCATATTTCAGGCACACAGGCTCATACAATATTGATCAGTATCAAGGGCTCAACACTGGACCATCCTTCTTCATTGGTCTTTTCTACTGAACTTGGGGGATTTTTGCTCTTACATTGGTGAAAGTGACAAAGCTCCCCTGCATAGGAATTCAACACTCCTTCAGTTGTCGTTTTTAAATGTAACTACTATGAAAATACACAAAACAACCAAACACTCTTATGTGCCCTATACACATGTCCTGGAGAACATCCTCAGAGCAGAATTTTTCATTTTACCAGGTACTTCTGGGTCATTTGACAAACAATAACACTCCGAGGATGCAGACACAGATAAAGCCACTAATGTTTCAGTGCAGCTGGGAAACTAGCTTTGCTATCATCTCCTTCTCTGAAGTTATAAAATGATTTTTAAAAGTGAAATATTCCAAATGCTCCCCCAATACCAAAGACCCAATTGAGGCCCAATCAGTCTTTTGTAAATGATTTCAAAAAAGCACATTGTGTTAAGTAGAATACTAAAAAAGCCTTGGGACTCCTGCCCCCCTGGTATATATATATAACTCTCAGCTGTTGAAACACTATTCAGGTGCTACTGGGATGATTTTGCTCATAGCATTAAAATTGTTGACTTTAAGAAGGGAAGTCCATTAAATCTTGCTCTACTGGTCAGAGACAAAGAGCTCAGAGAGATTCATAAATAAGTATGATCTGAAATGGAAGCATGTATTTGAAGTTGGTTGTGGAGATTGAGGGGGCCATGTGGCTAGGAATGTGGGCAGGCTATAGGAGGTGAGAGCTGACATCCAGCAAGGACATGGGATCTCAGCACTACCACCTAAGGAACTAGCTCTGCCAAACCCCAAAGCTTGAAACAGAACTCTGTGCTCTGCATAGAAGTTAGCACTATTTTTAACTATGTAGTAATCTGAGAATAGAATCATCAACCCTGGACCCAAACTCTTAATCTACAAAACTCAGACTTAAGAAATTGCTAATCAGTTATGAAATGAGAGAAAAGTGATATATGCGTGTGTGCATTAAAATGCACCACATGGAAACGGACTTTGGCCCAGTGGTTAGGGCGTCCATCTACCACATGGGAGGTCCGCGGTTCAAACCCCGGGCCTCCTTGACCCGTGTGGAGCTGGCCATGCACAGTGCTGATGCGCGCAAGGAGTGCCGTGCCACGCAAGGGTGTCCCCCGCGTGGGGGAGCCCCCACGCGCAAGGAGTGCGCCCGTGAGGAGAGCCGCCCAGCGTGAAAAGAAAGTGCAGCCTGCCCAGGAATGGCGCCGCCCACACTTCCTGTGCCGCTGACGACAACAGAAGCAGACAAAGAAACAAAAGCAGACAAAGAAACAAGACGCAGCAAATAGACACCAAGAACAGACAACCAGGGGAGGGGGGGAAATTAAATAAATAAATAAATCTTTAAAAAAAATAATAAAATAAAATGAACCACATGCTAAATGTGAAGTCGTAAATCCAGATACAAGAATTTTCATACCATTTAGCTCATGGTTGAATGATGCTGACACCTCTCTCTTCTCAGGCTACATGGTGCACTTTATGCCCTTTTTACCCACAAATGATTTCTTGACATATAAGCGCATTCACAGGATCACGGCTGAATCCTGTGGTATGATAAAACAAGAAAGAGTAGACATAGCTTTGAAGGTGGTCAGGATCTATATCCTCTGGATTCCATGGCCATGTTCTCTGACAACAAGAAATTCTAGACAGTGCAGTTCGTAAGAGAGTCCAGTTCACTGGGGACATCCGAGGTAGACCTGAACCATGCTGCTGTCTTCACATTTCCTTAAGACCTTGGATTGTTTCCGATTCCTAAATGTGGATGACTCCTTTCTTCTACATGGGACAATGAAATGTTGCCTTTGGTCTTAATCTAAGAAATAAACTGTCATATGCTTCCATTTATTTAGAGTTTATAATTCTATGTGTGTTTTTAAAAAAATATTGTATACTCCTGTTGTTCAAATTACCAAAAAAGTCTTAATTAATTATACATAAAATCAACTTAACAAGCATATTTCTGGGCACAGCTCTGCGGTCGGTACGTCCTATCTGGTGGACGACGGGGCAGGAGAGGCCTAAGCTCCTGCGGGGGCTCACAGGCGTGGAGGGCTCGCGGCGGAGGAACCACCACGGAGACGAGGTGAGCACGAGGTGAGCACGCAGGTCTAATTTATTAAGGGAAGTACAGGTGCTTATATAAGGCTATGGGGGAGTGAGCAGGGGACTGATTGGCTGTGGCCAAAGGGGGATTGGATTGGTGGTGGCGAGCAGTTGGTGGGGGGAAGAGGCAGATTCTAGGTTGGTGAAGGGGCGGCACCGGCGGGAGAGGGGAACGGGGCTGGGAGTGATTGGTAGGGACTAGTTCCTTGCCTTTTATGGTGCGGCTTGTGCTGCGGCTTGACAGTGCAGGAGGGGGCATGTGAGCGTAGGCAGCTTCTGCTGGCTATCAGCAAGCCGGTGTCGGTTGCCTGGGTGGGGCCGAGGGCAGTGCGCCCGTTCCATGGCTGAGGGCAATTCACCCGTTCCAGCCGCCCTACACCTGAGTGGTGGGCTGCGCATATCCGCCACTGGGCACGGCTATGCTTGCCAGCCAGACTTCAGCCTGCCTCACCTCAGAGCCCAACCTACCCTATGAACTTAACTGGGAGGCAGTCAAGCCAAGTGCTCCTGTTGCAGATATAAAATCAGGCTGAGCGATATATGAGGCCTAATTCATATACAGCCAGATGTAACATGCTTCAGGACTCAAACAATTCTACATTATCTATGGAATTGTTGTTCCCAGGTATAGCTACAGAGCCCCAATGAATGTGCTCAATTTATTTGGGAATGTTTGATGAAAGTAAGTAGTTAGCAAATTCTTAATATGAAGGCAAAATTAATCTTTAAACTTGAAATGATGAGATTTTTTTGCCAAATGCAAAGAATATTGATGTACAGAATAAAAGGTGATGCTATTCCCTTTAAATGGGAGCAATGCATTAATAGTCACCAAGACATTTTTCAGTAAATGTCACACAATATTCCTACAACAGATTCATGGAAACCAATTGCATGTGGTGTCCTGGATTGGAATCTGGAAGGGGATCAGAATAGGAGTGAAAAATTAGTTATATCTGAATGAAGTCTGGAGTAAAATTTCTAAATTTGTACCAATGTAAATCTCTTAATTTGACAAATGTACCATGATGATGTAAGATGTTAACATTAGGGGGAAGTGAGCAAGAGTGTGCAGGAACTCTCTGGACAACTTCTGCGACTTACATATTAATCTAAAATTATTCAAACATGAAAAATTTATTTAACAAAACATGAGGAAAGGTATCTCAATATAGCTGAGTGAACATTGTATTTGACCAAGTGAATGCTGCCAAAGATGAGGCCCTGTAAGATAACTGTACTCTAAAGCCAGACCCCATTTGCAGGGATATTAAAACTCTTGCTCCAGACATTCAGCATCTCACCTTGCTGTTTGAGCTGCACAACTTGCAAAAATGATTCTTTGGGGAAGTGGACGTGGCTCAACTGATAGAGCATCTGCCTACCATGTGGAGGATCCAGGGTTCGATACCCAGGGCCTCCTGACCCATGCACAGTGTTGTGGTGCATGCTGTGCCACACAGGTGTGCCCCCATGTAGGGGAACCTCACAGGCAAGGATTGCACCTTGTAATGAGAGCAGCTCCACGTGAAAAAGCAGCCTGCCCAGGAATGGCACTGCACACACAGATAGCTGACACAGCAAGATGAAACAAAAAACAACAACAACAACATACTTTCCTTGTGCCATCTGACAATGCAATTGGACACAGAAAAACACACAATGAATGTCCACAGAGAGCAAACAATGGGGGGAGGGGAGAGAAATAAATATAAATATTAAAAAGTCTTTAAGAGATAAAATAATACACAGCAACAACAACAATACCAAAAACTGATTCTCTGACTCTGGTTTTCCTGACCTCATTGGACCCTTTGGTCCAAACAAACCTACTTTAGAGCAAACTCTTCAACCAGGGTATGTGTCCCATTGGGGAGACAAAAAGGTTTTCCCAGGGTTTCATGGCCAAGAATAGGCTTAATGGAATACATTTCTAGATCTATGTATTCTGCTCAGATTCTTTCTTAAATTGGATCTTTCCAAGAACAGTCAAGTTGTGCTGCTGACTCTCCATTCCCACCTAATGTGCATAATCACCCTGAACTGCTTTAGTAAGATATGAGCACTCACTCCTCTTACCATGGGCATTTCCATGGGATCCAGAACATATGTAGAAAGAAATGTAGAGATTTTTCAGAGTTCCATGTGGGTCAACATACAGAAATTAAGACTCTAGAAACTGGCAACTCTCCTGTGGTGTCAAATATTTCATTCCCAAGAAACTGAAGGAAGATCTACTTGAGTTGTCAGACCATCGGGGAATTTCAAAATTCATAGCTTGAGTCCACCTTGCTTATTTTTGTCTCTTCTATATTTTAATACCAACCTGATTGAAAATTCTCCATTTATTAATTGGAACTAGCTAAACAGTAAAAGCTGGAATTCCCCACTACCTCTTTTAATTAAGGGATTAAAGATTTCCAACTAATATTGAATATAATTTCAGAAAAATTTACAATATTTCTTTAAAAATGTTCACTAACATAGAAGAAATCTTGGTTACTTTATGCATTTTGAACAAAGGCTATAATTTTTTTGAAAGTTAACCTACAAATAGCAAAGAGAGAAGATGTGGAATGAATCATTTTGTTTTTATTCAATATCAAGTTGTCTACATCCCCATTCAGTTACTCTGTGTGTGCATGTGTATAGATATCTGTGCTTAGACGTAACCATTTTGCATATATTCATATTATAATATTTAGGCATATAGACATTTGGAAATTTTGATCTCCATAGTTTCTCTTTGTGTGAAGAGAATAACACAGGTTTCTTGGATCAAAGTATGAAGAAGTTTCTACCAAAATCAAATAAAAGAAAATCTCATCATCTTTGCTTTCTTAAATTGGAAATAAAATTTTTCTTACCACATTTTGTGTTGCAGAAATTTGTCCTATCGTAACCACACACACAAAGATGAGTTTTCCTTAATATTGAAGGTTTTATTGAATTTATAATAGTAGTAATAAGAGGAGACATTGGGCCTCCAGCAGAATGAATTTTGAGAACTTTTTTCACTCCGCTTCCATTGGGATTTGATGTCCGCAGAGAACCTCAGAATGTGAAATCAGGTCTCTGCAGATAGAGTTAGTTAAATTAAGATGAGGCTGTCCTGGAATAGGGGACCAAAACCAGGGGCTGGTGTCTTTCTAAGGAGGAGAGGTGTGGAGACTCAGAGCCACGGAGCAGGGCGGTGTGAAGACGGGCAGAGAGGCAGGTGCCCCCACGCCAGGCACCGCCCAGGACTGGAGCCCCCGGGCAGGGAGGGGCTCTCCTCGCTGGCCTTTTTTGGACTCTGGATTTTGGACCAGGATTTTGGACTCTGGCCTCGAGAATTTGGACGTAAACACCCTTGGGGTCGGTGGTGCGCTTGTGCAGGCGTCGCTGCTGTCCAGGTGCGGCCCAGGCCCACCACAAGTGGGACACGTGCACTGGCCGCAGTGACCCCCAATGCCCTCTGGGTCAGTCCCAGAATTATCTGCCTTTGACCCAGAAGGGTCCCTGGGTCGTGTCCACTGCGTCAAAGTCAGCATCACACCTAAGTGGCACATACTAAGGGCAGGATTCTGGATCTGTTGTCTGGGGTTCAACAGGAGGGGAGGCTCCTTAGGTGGCCCATCGGGGACATGGACTCCCACTCGCTCTGCACCTTCTAGGTGCACACTTCATCCACCTGGGGAGCCCATAGGAGACGGGGCACCCAGCAAGCCCTGGTTGCTGCAGCCTCATGGTGGGCTGCATGGTCAGGAGATGGCCCAGCCCAATGTCGTGGCCAAGTGGAGGACTGCCACCATGAGCAGCTCCACCTAGAAAGATACTAAAAATATGATGAAAAATGAAATCAGTATTGAATTAAAGTATTTTTTAATGGAAGCATGTGAGGTTATTGGTGTAAAAGAGACATCATTGAACATTTGCAAAACCATTCTTTTTCTAATGGAGAAAAAAAAGTCACTTTATATTTCATACTTGCACAAAAAAAAAAAACCCATGGAATTAAAGATAAGCAAATTTAATTTGGGAGAAACCCATTTGATCTAAATGTGACTTTGAAAATAAAGATCAATTTCTGACTTTATTGTGATCTTGGTAAAAGCAGGAATGTGCAGTGTATTCAGGTGAAAAGCAGGCAAAAAAGAGGTCATATCAGAAACTAGAGGATTCTGAGGTGTGAGGATATATTTTATTATGATAAAGACTCAAGACATAATAGACTGAGAAGAAACAACCTCCTATAGAGCCTGAAAATGAAGACAGTGCCCAAATACACCCTTGTACCACAGAGTAAAGTGGATTCAATTTCCAAAACCAGTAAGTGTCAGAACTATAAAAATAAACTTCATAGGTTAAGGATCAAGGTTATAGTGAAATCTGTACTCATTTATTGATAGATATATTTACAAAATAGAGTGGTTTTTAGGAGGAGTATGAGAGAAAGAGAAAATTGTCCACCTTTTGTGTATTGCTTTCTTTTTAATAATAAATCAACTTTATGGATACAAATCAATAAAGCATGAATTCATCCAAAATGTACAATCAAAGGTATTTGATATTACTGATTTTTAGCCGATTTTTGCATATAGATCTTCTATTGTAACACTACTGAAATTGTTTACTAGCTCTAGCTAGGAATAAATATTCATGACCATTGTAACTGGCCACAGGGTCAAAGTACATATTCATCACTACCTTCTTCCAATGCCCATCCAATTTTCCTTCACCCTCAGCAAGCACCTTGGCTGGCTGTGGTTCTTTGCTAATGGTATGACTCAAACCTTCATTCCTGAAGATTCTGAGCCATGGATAGTCATGCCTGGATTGACTTGTTGCAGTTTTCCACTGACTTTATTCACAGGGCATGGAAATACTAGGATGTGCCCTAGGTCATCTCCTGCCTTCTAGGCTAACTCTTCCTTACGTCCATTGTATAGTAGCAGTCCTTTTCCTCCTGATATGATCAATCACCCCAGCCAGTATAGTAATTCCCTCCTTTCTCTTTTGATTCAGAGGCATGAAAAGACCAAAGTTGGCAGGCAGGAGAAATAAATAAAATCTTTAAAAAGAAAAAAAAAAAAAAGAAATGGTGTGAGACCTGGATATCCATACCCAAAAGACTGAGAGAGGATCGCCGACTCATGCCCTATACAAAAATTAATTCGGTATCAATCAAAGACAAAAATATAAGAGCCAAGACCATAAAGCTCCTATAAGGGATAATTTAGGAAAGCATCTATGAGATCATATACTTTGATAAACTTTACACCAAAAGTACCAGCAATGAAAGAAAATATTGATCAATGGAAACTCCTCAAGATTAAAAACTTTTCCACTACAAAGGAGTTTGTCAAGAAAGAGGAAAAACAGCTTACTCAATGGGAGAAAATATTTGGAATTCACTGATCTGAATAAGAGAATAATGGCCACTAAATACAAAGCAAACTTACATCTTTAAAATAAAAAGACAGCCCATTTTGACAAAAAGATTTGAATAGGCACTTTTCCAAAGAGAAAATACAAATGGCTAAAAAGCAAATGAAATAATATTCAACATCACTAGCTATTTATGGAAATGCAAATTAAAACAATGAGATTTCAACTTCAGTTGTCTATTAAAAAATCAGAGAGCTGCTGGTGTTGGAGATGATGTGGAGGAAAGGTAACACATCCACTGCTGGTGGGAATGTAGAATGGTGCAGCAATTGGGGAGGATGGATTGGATGTTCCTCAGGAAGCTAACTTTAGAAATGCCATATGATTGGGCAATCACACTACTGGGTATATCCCCAGAAGAACTGAAAGCAAGAACAAGAACAGATACATCCCCACAATGTTCATTAGGTATCACTATTGCCAAAAGATGGAAGCAACCTAGTGTCCCTTAACAGATGAGTGGATAAGCAAAATATGATATATACATACAATGGAAAATTACTCAGCTGTGAGGAAGAATGCACCATCAACACATGGTATATCATGGATGAATCTTGAAGACCTTATATAAAATGAGGTAAGCTGGAAATGAAGGACAATTATCACATGACCTCACTGATATCACTTAAGCAAATTGAGCAGACTCACTGGCTAGAGTCTTGAAGACAGGATATCAGGAGACAGAAAGGGAGGAGAATTTGGTGAGCCAATGTCAATATGGGCTAAACCTATGGTAAGGTGGAAGGGGGTGTTTTGGCAGTGGAGGGAGGTGATGTTGGTGCAGAGATGTGACTTGACTCAACGGTGCTAGAATGGGAGGGTCATCAGTGTAGGGGAGTGGGATTGACACTCCATGGAACTGAGGAGAAAGCTGTAGGAAAGAACAGGTGAACGCTGTGGATTTGTAGGTCTATGGTAGAAACTAAAGAAAGAAGTAGGGAAGGAAAGCAACTCAGTGACACTGATACTTCCTTTGGCAGGAAAAGAGGGTGTGCAAGGAAAGACTGATCCAGGGAGACCACCTTCCATGCAGCGGGCTTGGATAGGAAAGGTCCAATTTGGAAGGTCCAAAGTTAGAGGGTAATTGCAACGAAGGGAGGAAAATTGGCAGAATAATGCATTAAAAAGTAAATTCCACGAATTGAAAGTTCTGATATAGAACCTCATATATATAGCCATATAATATTCGATAAAGCCACCAAACCCTCTCAACTGGGAGAGAATGGCCTATTCAACAACTGGTGCCTGGAGAACTGGATACCCATATGTAGAAGAATGAAAGAGGATTACCATCTCACACCTTATACAAAGATCATCTCAAGATGGATCAAAGACCTAAATATAAGAGCCAAGACTATAAAGATCTTGGAAAGCAGTGTAGGGAAACATCTACAGGACCTTGTAATAGGAAATGGCTTCATGAATATCACACCAAAAGCACGAGCAGCAAAAGAACTAATAGATAAATGGGACTTCCTCAAAATTAAAGCCTTCTGCACCTCAAAGGAGTTTGTCAAGAAAGTAAAAAGGGAACCCACACAATGGGAACCATATATCTGATAAGAGACATAACTTGCATATATAAAGAACTCTTATATCTTGAAAATAAAAAGATAAACAACCCATTTTAAAAATGGGAAAAAGATTTAAACAGACACTTCTCAATAGAAGAAATACAAATGGCTAAAAAGCACATGAAAAAATGCTCCAAATCTCTAGCTATCAGGGAAATGCAAATCAAAACTGAAATGAGATACCATCTTACTCCCATAAGATTGGCAGCTATGAAAAAAAAACAGAAGAATACAAATGCTGGAGAGGATGTGAAGAAAGGGGAACACTCATCCACTGCTGGTGGGAATGCAGAAGGATCCAACCATTCTGGAGGACAATTTGGCGGTTTCTCAAAAAACCAACCATAGATTTGCCATATGACCCAGCAATACCTCTGCTGGGTATATACCCAGCAGAACTGAAAACAAGGACACAAACCGATATATGTACACCAATGTTCATAGCAGCATTGTTTACTATCGCCAAAAGTTGGAATCAACCCACATGCCCATCAACAGATGAGTGGATCAATAAAATGTGGTATATACACACAATGGAATACTACTCGGCTGTAAGAACAAATACACTACAAACACATGTGGTAACATGGATGAATCTTGAGAACCTTATGTTGAGTGAAGCAACCCAGGCATTGAAGGACAAATACTACATGACCTCAATGATATGAAATAAGCAAGCTGCCTCAGAGAGCTAGAGACTGGAAAATAGGCTTACAGGAAATCGGGGGGTGGAGGAAGGATGTGCGCCAACGTCTGCAGGGGTGGAATCTATGAGGAGCTGGCGGTAAGTATGAGCACAAAGAAGAGATAAAATGGGGGCAAGGGGTTGCCTTTGGGTGGGGCTTTGCGGGTTTGAGGGGGACTGGGGATGGGCGGATGGGTAATATTGCCCACAAAATTGGGGAGAGGGAGGGACAACATATGAACATAGGAGAGTGTCAGGTGTTGGTTGAGAGTAAAATGCTGAGAAAATCATATCAAAATATAATTAGGAGGGTTATCTGTTTAGGATGCTCGGAGGGGATGGTCTGATGTGGGACGGAGTCCTGGGGAATGTCTGAATGCTCATTTTGCCAGTGTGGATTGTACCATTGGGTAGAGACCCAAGAAGTAAGAGTTGGGGTGGACCCACATCCTGGGGAGGACTAATGCCAGCAAATAGAGAGAAGTGTGTCTCTCGAGAGAAAGGGTGGCTCCCAGGGCATTAGGGCAATTGAGCAAGTCAGGCCCTGAACACTGTTGCAAGTATCTCTGGACGTGGCTCCTCAGGAAATGGAGATTGACTGTCGCTGTGGGCCCCAAGGGGAGGGGAAAATGTATGTTGAATGGATGGAACCAAGGTAAAAGTGGGGGCAAGAGAGGAGTTTCATGAGAGTACACGAGGATGAATATAAAACATGTAATATTACACCAAAAACATATAGGGGACGACAGACTAATAATGTAAACCATGATGTAAAACATAGGATAACTAAAAAATTTAGAAAACTGTATAGCCTAAAGTATGGACCACATTGGAAGAACAGATGTCACCTTGTTTGAAAGCTATTGTTTCGGAGTCTGTACATCAGTTTCAGTAAATATGATATGAATAAGTTAAAAGATTATTGCTGTGGAAGGGAAAAGGTTTTATGGTGGATGTGTGGGAGTACTATATATTGTATATATGAATTACTGTGATCTAAGACTCTTGTGAAGAGAAGCTCAATAATTAGGAAAAAAGAAAAGAAAAAGATAGGATGTAGAACTTTTTCCATATCAATATGTACTCTAGATCTAACCTTTAAACTCATCGCTATATTCCATTTTACTAGTAAGGGAACCTGACATTATATTGGGATTCACTTTACAGGAAGTTTTGGATCACAGAGTGGTTCAACAATGGCGGCGGAGGAATACTGGTATGGGATGTTATTGACAGGCTATATATGGTTGTCAGGGAGTTATGCAGGGCATATGTCCAGGGTGCATGGTAATGTTTAGATATACTCATAGTGGAAACAATTAAAAACAACAGCTGGGGGGTTACTGGGTTCCTGGCCAGGGGGGCTCTGTCGTGGTCCCTAGGGGAGCAGCGGCAGTCTCCCAGGTGCAACAGTAAGAACCAGGAAGGAATGAGGGTCCAACAGTGGGCTCCTGATACTAATGACTATGCTTGTGAGCCTATACGCCTGCAATAAGAACAAGGGCCTAGAGCAGCATTGAGCCTGGGAGTTTCCTCCTGACAGCCTTCATGTTACTCAAATGTGGACAGTCTCGAAGTCAAACTCAGCATGTAGATGCAGTGCATACCCCCAGCATGGGACATGACACCCAGGGATGAGCCTCCCTGGCACCGAGGGATCACTACCAAATACCAGCTGAAGATGCAACTAGAAAATGATCTTGAATTAAAGGTTCAAGGCGGATCAGCAGAATATCCCTGTCTATATATAATAACATGACTTAAAATGCTGTTTGACCTAATGTAAGGGGGAAATGGAAAGGAGAAATGAGTTTATATGGCTACGAGTCTCTAAAAAAGATTCTGGAGGTTGTCAGAAGGATTGCTCTTATGCACACCTCAGGAGAGTCTCAGAGACAGATAAAGTAGATACAACCCCAGGTATTGGTTCTTTTGAGGGATAAAGAGACCCACGGGTTCTATGGTCATGGCAGACGGGGTTCACTGCCATGTCAGATGGCCCTTCTTTGGAGATGGTGTTTCTGCGTGACGGAACTGGACTCAGATGGGATCTCTTTTCACAAGACTTTCATGCTACTTAACTGGAATTGTAGTTGGTGTTGGGGTTTAAGATATATTTAGGGGATTTGAATCACTGGACTGACAATATGATAGCCAGGCCCTGAGCCTCAACAGACTTCAGCTCCTACACTCTGATTTATTGGACTTACCCCACTCAGCTAACATGGAGTTGAAGGAGGCCAACCACCACACCGTGGAGCCTAGAGTGCCTACAACTGAAAGCAGGAGGATTGTATCCAGTATCCATGTGGAATCTAAACCCCCACTTGACATAGATGTGCAATGGACACAACCAATCCAATGTCCACAGAGAAGTTGTGGCATTGGTGTGGGAAGGGTGGTCATGGTGGCTGCTGGGTGCAGGGAATGGGAGGAAGAGATGAGATGGGGAGGTGTTTTCGGGACTTGGAGTTGTCCTGGGTGGTGCTTCATGGACAACTACAGGACACTGTAGATCCTCCCAGGGCCCACTGGATGGAACGTGGGAGAGTGTGGGCTATGATGTGGACCATTGACTATGGGGTGCAGCGATGCCCAGAGATGTACTTACCAGGTGCAATGGATGTGTCATGATGATGGGAGAGAGTGTTACTGTGGGGGGAGTGGGGGGTGGGGGCGGTGGGGTTGAATGGGGCCTCATATTTTTTGGATGTAATACTTTTTTAAAAAATGAATAAAAAAATTAAAAAAAATTAAATTCCAGATTCAAGGAGGGTCAGAGAGAGATCATCACCCATCAGGGTATAACTCTCACTGCACACTTCCTCACAGGATAGACACAGAAGATTATTGGCTCAGACATATGATCCATTCACATGAAATGTGCGTTACCACTTACACAAAATTCCCGGCCATGTCTATGAGAACTCACAGCACTTTTCTTAAATAATCTCACCCAAAGAATTCCAGAAAATGCCAAGTCATTAATTCCCCTGGGTCTTCAAACCCGTAAGGAATGAGTCAGGAGACACAGCGTCTTGGGCAGACAGAGGAAGTGTATATACTCAGAGCTGTGGGAGGAAGAAATAGCTGGCACAGCAAGGATTCACCTACAGGCAGCCTGGGGATGGGGTTTGTGCTGGAGGCTGTAGCACTGTGGGAGGAAGACTGCTATACTGCCGACAGTAATAATCACCTGCATGTTCTACATGGAGCATGGTGATGCTGAGAGTGTAATCTTTCCAGGAATACTGCCACTGAATTGATCAGGGGCCCCAGATGCCTGGTGAGATATAAGAGATGAGCAGTTTAGGAGCCTGTCCTGGTTCCTCCTGGTAACAGACTACCTTCTGCTCACACTCTGTCTGGACTTGCAGCTGATGGTGGTGGTGTCTCCTGGAGACACAGCCATGGAGTCTGGAGACTGGATCACATAATGTCATCACTGGTCCATCAGAATGGACAATGACCACACAATCCTACCACTTTATCATAGAAAGAGTAAATTCATCATTTAAAATGTGCTTTCTAATGGTTTCTAACTAATAACACATATTGGGCCATTTTGGAAATAGGCATTATGTGCAATGCATCTTAAAATCATTTCTCAATTCTTCAAAGATATTATTCTGAAGATATTGAGGCACTTTTAAATTTTTCACCAGAAATTCAGAGGAGCAGGGACATGAAGACCTGCATCGTTGAGACCATCTTGCTGCTCTGCCTGCACAACGCTGCCCAGTTCACATTGCAAAGAGCTCATTCATAAAATCTGAGCAGCTGACCTGTATCAGCAGGAGCCTATGCAAAGCAGTCAGTGCACATAGAGAAAATTGTATGGGCAGGGTGTGGTGGACTATCCAGTGGAAATAAGAGTTAAAAATAACACAGAAAGTTTAATTTTATGAAAACTCTGAAGCTTTAATACAAACTTAGAATCTCTAAATCCACAAACAACTATCAGATCTATCAGATGAAGAGATTTACTTTAATTAAAAATACATTTAGGTTGGTGGGGTTGCTGACATGGGTCTTTGTTCTCTGTTCACCTCCTCCTGGTTTCTGCCAGCTGCATCTTCTTCCTGTGCTTGCTTTCATAGTGAGCGCCACCAGGGCCAAGACAGGGCTGGGCCAAGGAGGCTGGCAGTGGGTCAGTGTGGTTCCCTCCAGATCTGGAGTCCTTAGGAGCACAGGAGGGGCCCCAGACCTCTGTTTTCCTCCTCCTGCAGCTCCTACCTCTACACACAGGGCTTCATCATCCCAGTCCCCAGTCCTTGGTGTTTTAGCTTGGATTTTGCTGAGGCCAAGACTTGGGCACCTGCTGTGCTGTGTGTAGACATCTGTGGAGGCTACATGCTGCTACCTACTCTCCAAGACTTTTGGCAAACTTTTTCTGGTCCCCTGCTTTGCTGAAAAAGTGGCCCAAACCATTTCATTTGTGTCCAAACAGGCTGTTGTCACTCCTCTCACCCCTTACCCTCTCTAGATGCTCTTCTCCTGGGAAACAACCCTTAAATTGTTCACCATCTCCCTAGTGGCCTTAGTTCCTTGGATGCTCTTTTAAAAATAGCCAGAGAGAGAAACAGCAAGATCCAGCAGAGTAAGGACCTCCTAGAGTCAGTTCCTGGTAAGGGCAGTTAGTAAACACACAGCGCCATCTGGAGCTACCTGAAGCACTTGCTTGGGGGCTTCAGGAGGCCAGAAGAGCATCCTGCAACATCCTTGAAAATTGGCAGGAGGAGACTACCCATCTGCAGAGAATATTTGTGAGTACGGCACTTCACACGTCAGAAGCCAGTATCCATCCTCCACTAACTGCATATGCTGCCTCAGGAGCTATTCCATAGCTGGAATTGGAAGCTCCATTTCCCAAAGTGGGAGAGAAACAGATGGTTGGGCACCAGTTTAAGCTACTGATTAGTAAATGTGGTGGGCTATCATATAATCCTAAGAACAGCTAAAGTTTGAACCTGTCCAACTCAGAAAGAGGCCGGGAGCTGGCATCTTAACTCCGCACCTGACATGATGGGAAATGGGGAGGACCGAGAATCCCAGTGCTGATGGGGACTGGCTTCTTTCTATCCAGATCAGATTGCAGGTCCAACATAAGCCCAGCTCCACCTCTGGCAGGGAGGTAGCTGGAAGGACATATGCCAGCCTCTCCAGGAAAATAGAGGCCCAACAAGGAGGCTGCTGATCTTCCTACTTTGGTGGCACAGACTGCATCTCGCTATTCTGTGTCTGACATTGGAAACTCCATTTCCCAAAAACAGGGGAGGAAGAGACAGTTGAGCACTCATTTCAGCTACTGATTAATAAGTTCTGCTGGCTAAAGTATAGCTCTAAAAATAGCTAAAGTTGTAAAATGTTCAAGGCGAAAGTAGCTGGTAGCTACCATATTAACTCTGCACCCAGCATGAGGGCAAGCAGAATGACTGAAAATCACCGTGTTGGTAAGGACTGGTATCTTTCACCCAGATCAGCATGTAGCCCCAGCCTAGATTTCAGCCCCTTCTCTAGCAGGGAGGAAGCAAGTGGGACCTGCACCAGCCTCTCTGGATAAATGAAGATACTTTTGGCAAGCACAGCCAGTGTAGTAGGAAATTTATGGGGGAATAAGAGTGGTCATCTTGGACCTGTACTGCATAGATTGCAGCACTGGCCTAGGTCCCAGTGCCACCTCCAGCAGGGAGAGAGCTTCAGGGACCTGTGCTAGCCTTTCTGAGAAATAGCTGGCCTTGTGTGGAAACTGGAGATTGTCCTACTCTGCTAGCACTAAACATCCTAGAAGCTTTTCTGTGACTGGAATTTGAAGCTACATTTCCCCAAACAAGGGAGGAGCAGACAGTTGGCTGTTAATTTTGGCTGCTGATTGCTAGACTCATTTGGCTAAGATATAACCCTGGGAACAACTGGGGTGTGAATCAGCACAAGTTCAGAAAGAGACTGGTGGCCTCATTTTTACTCTACTCCCAGCATGAGGGGAAGCCGGGAGGACTGAAAATCTCAGCAACAGTAGGAACTCGTTTCTTTCACCCAGGTCAGCCTGTAGCCCTAGCCTGGGATTCAGCGCCACCTCTGGCAGGGAGGAGGCTGGCAGAACCTGCAGCAGCCAATCCAAGTAATTGCAGGTAACTTCAGCTGGCACAGACTGAATAATCAGAATTCTACTCAGGCAAGGTCCTCACTGCATAGATTGCTGCCCACACCTGCAGCTCTATCCCCACTCCAGGCAGGAGAGAAAGAGTCATGATGCTTCATTAGTCTCTCTGGGCAACTACAGTCTAAACCTGCAGTACTTGGATTATTCCACATAACTGGGACTCTGTCCCTACTCCTGCAAAGGAGAAAGATGGAAGAAGATTCATTATTCCATGGTGCAATGAGGGCACTTTCAGGCTCCACAGCTTACAGCGCCAATGGCATGCTTGGCTCCTACTGCACAACAAGCAAGGGAGAAAAGGCAGGAAGCCCTAAACTAAAGAAAAAAAAACTATACCCAGAATAAATACTCTAGCAAGCCAGAATCAAAGGCACCAACAAAAAATTACAATCCACACCAAGAATCAGGAATCTATGACTCAGTTAAAAGAACAAGATGAACCTCAAGATGACTTAAAGAATTGAGACAACTAATCATAGATGTTCAAACAAATCTGCTTAATAAAATTTTTGAGATGGCTAAAGAGATTAAGGATATTAAGAAGATACTGGATGAGAACAAGAAGAATTTGAAAACACACATAGAAAAATAGCAGATCTTATTGGAAAGAAAGACACAATAAATTAAATTTAAAATACACTGGAGTTATATAATAGCAGATTTGAGGAAGGAGAAGAAAGGATTGTTGAGCTTGAAGGAATGGTCTCTGAAAGGGAACATACAAAAGAACAGATGAAGAAAAGTGTGGAAAAAATTGAACAGGGTATCAGGGAACTAAATGACAGCAAGAGACATGCAAACATACATGCATGTGTTTCCCAGAAGGAAAAGAGAAGGGTAAAGGGGCAAAAGGAAATTTGGAAGACATAATGGTAGAAAATTTACCAACCATATTGGAGGACATAGATATTAATTTCCAAAAAGCACAACATACTCCCCTCCAAATAAATCTGATTAGACCAACGATGAGACACATACTAATTAGAATGTCAAATGCCAAAGACAAAGAGTAAATTCTGAAAGCAGCAATAGAAAAGTAATGCATCACATGTATGGAATAACTAAAAAGATTAAGGACCAATTTCTCATCAGAAACCATGGAGGCAAGAAGACAGTGGTCTGATATATTTAAGATACTTCAAGAGAAAAAATTCCAGCCAGTAATCTTATAATTGGCAAGACTGTCTTTAGAAAATGAGGACAGGTTTAGAATATTCACAGATAAACTGAAATTGAGTTTGTAACCAAGAGACCACCATTGCAGGAAATACAAAAGGGTGTACTACAGCCTGAAAACAAAAGAAAGGAGAAAGTGGCCTGGGAGAGAGTCTAGAAATGAAGATTATATCAATAAAATAAGTGAAAGTACCAGAAGAGTGGTGAAGATAACATATAACAGATAAAACCCAAATATTTAGAAATAGACTTAATCATCAATGTAAAGCATTTGTATCAAGAAAAATACAAGTAATTTATAAAGAAATAAAAAAGATGTAAATAATTGGAAGAACATTCCATGCTCACAGATTAGCAGAATAGGTATCAATAAGATATCATTTCTACACAAATTGATATACAGATTGAATACAATCCTGATAAAAATCTCACCATTATTTTTAAATAAATGGAAAATATGATTATCAATTTTAGTTGGAAGCATGAGTGGTCCTGAAAATTGGAGAACTCTCATTTCCAGACTTTAAATCATATTACCTAATTACCTTGGTAAAAACACCATGATCATGGCGTAAAGACAGACACATAGGCCAATGGAACCAAATAGATGGTTCAGAAACAGACACATCTATGGTCAAGTGTTTTTTGACTCGTGTGTCAAACCCTCTCATCTCTGGCAGAAAAGTAAATCCAACAAATAGTGCTAGAGGACTGGATATCCATAGCCAAAATAAATAAAGAGGATCCATATATCATACCTTATCCAAAAATTAAATCAAAATGGATACAAAACCTAAATATAAAAGCAAGAACAGTAATGTTTCTAGGAGAAAATGTAGGAAAATATCTTCAAGACCTGATAGTTGGAGGTGATTTCTTAAAGAAGATAAGAGGAGGACTGAGATGGCCTAATGATGTTTAATGTATGTAGAAGTTTTAGTTAACTTTACTGTAAAAGTGGGGAAATGTATAGAGTTGATGGTAACACATTTAGTGAGTAACAGCTGGTTTATAAATCAGAATGGGACAGAAAATGGTAGTTTAGTGATGTAAATGCCAATTGAAAGAAAGCTAGAGACTAATCTAGGGACCAAATAACAAAGAAAACTCAGAAGTGGATGAGAATTGCGGTACAGAGGCAAGAATGTCCTTGGTGAGCTAGAACAGGTGTACATCACTATTACAGGTGTTGGGAATGTGGAGAAGCATGGGAAAAATACAACTGGAGTAACGTATGGGCAGGGTTAATAGTAATAATGTAATATTCATGCATCTATGCCAAAGATGTGCTGTATATGATAATGGGGAGTATGAAAAAAGTATTCAAATGTATGCTATGGACCTTGTAATAATCTGATGATACTATCTCATAATCTCTAAAAAAATGTTCCTCCATGGTGTGGTGTGTTGATAGAGGGGTGTTTTTTTTTTTGGGAATTCAGCACATGTGCATGAATGTTCTCTAAGTTTACAACTTCTCTCATAAAAATATATTTAAAAGTAATATTAGGGTGGGTTGAGGGAAAAATACACCAAATGTAGGATAAGAACTATAGTTAGAAAGATTTTAGCAATATTCCTTTATAATTTTTAAAAAATGTCTCAAAACAATGCAAGAAATTGGTGGTGGGTTGTTATATGAGACCACTGTATGACATTATGCATGTTTGCTTATAAATTCATAACTTTTACAATGCACTTATTGTTTATACATGTTCATGTATAAATGATATAAAAATAATAATGTGGGTTGGGGCATTAATATTTTGGTTAGTAGTAATATTTTGAGGATGTCATTCAATAATTAGTAAAAATAATTTGCAAAAATGCAAGGTAATATTGGTAGGGTGAGGTGTGAGAGCCCTCTATGATGTTATGTATGTTTGTTTTGTAAGCCCACAAATGCTACTATACACTTACTGTTTATATATGTGTATGTAAAACTGATATACTTGAATAAATTTAAATTTAAAATATGTGTGTGTGTGTGTATCTGTAAGGAGTGACAGGCTTACAAGGTTTTAAACCCTAACACTCTGCTCTGAGAATTTCACATTCATCTTCACTGGTTGATTGCAGGAACATCCCTCAGTCAACATACACTTTGTAGCAACACTGTAGACCTAGGCCCCACAAAGGGAGACATTTATCTGGAGTTTGTGGCCAGAGAAACATTGTTGTGATATGCTGAAAAAGGCTCAGTCTCCTGGTCTACTATGGCCAATGACAGATTTTTACAAACTTGAAATTTTTCTAGTACATGATCCTCCTATTCAATAGATCCAAGATATTATATGGGATATGACATAAATGCTATCAGCAACACAAGCTTCTCTACCGAACTCAGAAACTGTGTATTTGCTTAATTATTTTTCCTATGCCTGAGTTGCACGACATCTCTGGATTAGTCCCCCATCATTTACTCACAACCTTCAGACTTTGATCAAATCATTCCTGCTCAGTAGAACCTTCCATGACATTCCATGTCCCCAATTTTTTAACTCCTCCATGTTCCATGTTTATGAGCATGTGCCTTTACAACTTTTCTTACAAAGAAGTACATGCCATTGGCCTTCCTCTTAATGCGAGCTTACTATGTGAATTCCATGGATCAAAACAAAGTAACCATAGGAAATTGCTCTGATTCTAGGTTTTCAAGAAACAAAGAAAGGCTGCAAGATGATGACAACATCCCAGATCCTCAGGCGCCTGCTCCACTATGTTTCAGATGAGAGAAGATGTGCAAACTTGACCATGGTATTTTTCCTCCAAAGTCATCCACCTGTTTAGATATAAAATCCATCATATTAAAATAGGATATGGGAGGTGGGGCATGATGGCATCTGAGTGAGTGCACCTCATAATTTCTTCTGCACAGAAGTAGCTGAGTAGGGTCCGAGTCCTACTGGATTGGGCTGTTTCCAGTGTTTGCAGGGCAGGAGGTGTCTGGACATCGATTTGGTGGGATGGTGACAGTGGAGATTCTTGCAAGAGGTAGAATTTTGGGTCTCTTGCACAGAGGTCGGAGGTTGGAGGTTGTTGGCAGGTCCCTTCCCCCTGGGGCTGGCAGCCTGGCTCCAGCAATTCCTGAAGGCTTTATTGTACTGGGGTGTTCCAAAGCCCTGGGCAGGCTGTTTTGGGGGCTTGCAGGGCAGGAGGTGTCTGGATGTCAATTTGGTGAGACAGTGACAGAAGAGATTCTTGTGAGAAGTGGAATTTTGGCTTTCTGACACCAAGGTCAGAAGTTGTTGGCGGGACCCCTCCCCCTAGGCCTCGTGGCCCAGCTGCAGTGATCCCTGAAGGCTTTGTTGTGCTGTGGTGTTCCCAGGCCCTATGTTAACCGGATGCATGGTTTCCAGGTCTGTGTCCCCTAAACCTTGGGAGCCCACCCTTGAGAGACTCACACACCTTGAGTCTGCAATATCACAGACGTCCTATCCCTGAATCCACCATGCTCTGAGGTCCATCTGAGGTCTGTGATTATCCTAGCCCTCCGAGTTTTTTGTGTTTTTTGTTTTTTTCTCTCTCTCCTTGAGCTTGGAGGAGTGTACCAGCTGACCTGGGGAGAGTCTGGGAAGAAATTAGAGGCAAATCTTCTGAGAAAGTGCAATTTACCTAAATGTTCTGGGATAGAAAAATTTGTCTGGGAGAAGGTGGAGTCAGAAAATCAATTAGACCTCCCCTAACATACCTAAGGGGGAGGGACTGTAGGAGGTGCCATCCCAGCTTCCAATAGCATATTTGGGGTTTCCGGTGAGGTGTAGGTGGTCTCATGCTGGAAATAAAGAGTCAGGCTTCTGTGTAGAGTTGGTTCAAAAAGGACCTACTTGAATCTCCTACCAGACCTCTCAGGCAGCTTTCCTGCTGCCCTGGGAGAGAGAGAAGTGAAGAAGGAAGAAAGGGGGAAGGTTAGATCCCTAAGTGTATTATTTAAATGGAAATAGGATTCATAGATTGAAAAGTTGGTTTTTTTTTTTTTCGTGGTTGCTAATATTGCATTTACTCCTGGTCTTCTCTACCATTTTATCCCCCAAGGTCCTTTTTCATTTATTTAGATTTTTTTTCTCTTTTCCTTTTCCTTGCTTGTTTCTGCCCCCCCCCACCTTTTCATTGAACCACTTTTTCTCTTCTCTTTTTTCTCTCTTTTTTCTTTTTTTCTTTTATTTTCTTTATATAATAGGTGCTGCATTGAGCGCTTCACATTTGCTGTGTTTCCTCATCCTCCATTTCCTCTTTTCTGTGTGTATTGATTTTGGCCACCTACACTATCACCTTTCCCCTACATCTTTCTATCCTCCATCATCTACTGTTTCTCTTACATTCTACCTCCCTTTCTTTGGCCCCCAAATTGTCTGACATTTTATTTCTAATACCTTTGTTCTGTTTTCTGTCTTTTATCCACTTTTGATATTATTGTCTTTCTTTTCTCTTTCCCTCTCTCATGAAAACACTGGTCCTTTAATTCATACTGTACTCCTCCCTATATTCAGTTGACTGTCTCATTATAGGTACTTTACTTACTGCTATAACTCTACACAACTTACATGAGTCTAATATCCATTTTCCTAAATCTCACATTGTTGCTCTGTTAACATTTATTACCAATACTACTTTATACATTTTCTTTTCTTACTCATTTTGCTTTCCTTGGCCCTAATATTTTCCTTCAAACTGAAATTAGCCAGCAACAAGAAAATAGAGTAAGAAGAACAAAGTGACAAAGAGAAGACATAACACTTGCACATGAACAACAACTAATATAATCCCCAAGACTAGACAAAGAAGCTAAGGAACTGATTAAACCTGTCAAGATAAAATGATGACCAAGCAACAACAAAAAAACTACAAACCAAATCCATAATAAGGAAAACATGGTGAAATCCAATTAATGAACTAAAAACCAGGAAGAGAAGCAGAACATTGGACAAGTAATTAGAGATCTCAAAATATACATTAGAGATCAACTTAATGAAATAAAGGAAGAGATAAACAATATGAAAAAAAAACACTTCAAGAGGAAATTGCAGACATACATAGAAAGGTAACAGATATGATGGTGATGAACACCACAGTTCAAGAAATCAAAAATACACTCACAGCAAATAGCAGCAGATTAGAAGATGCATAGGAGAGAATTAGCGACATGGAAGACAGTACATATAAAATCAGAGATAGTAGAACTGATTGATAAAAAGATAGAAAAAGTCCAGCTGGGACTTAGGGTCCAGAATGACAATGCAAAACATATGTATTATAGGCATTCAAGAAGGAGAAGAGAAGGGAAAGGGGACAGAGGGGATTTGGAGAGAATAATGGCTGAAAACTTCCCAAATCTATTTAGAGAGATGGATGTATGTGTCCAGGAAGTGCAACACACCCCAAACACCATAAATCCCAACAGGCCCACCCCGAGACATATACTTGTTAAATTATCCAATGCTCAAGACTAAGAAAATTCTAAAAGAAGCAGGAGAAAAGAGAACCATCACATACAAGGAAAGCTCCATAAGATTAAGTGCTGATTTCTCATCTGAAACCATGGAGACAAGAAGGAAGTGGTATGACATAGACAAGGTACTAAAAGAAAAAATTTCCAACCAAGAATATTCTACCCAGCTAAACTAGCATTCAAAGAATGATGGAAAGTTCAAAATATTTGCATTTAAACAGAAATTAAAAGTGTATGCCAACAAGAACCCTTGCCTTCTATAAATACTAAAGGGAGTTCTGAAGGAAGAAAGAAAAAAGAACAGCAGAGGCACAGTTGGAGGAGAGTGTAAGAGCAACAAAAAAGACAAGAAGAGAAGGAAAAAAACAAAATATGATAAATAAAATAGGACTAACATAAATAACTCCTTGAAAATAATAACACTGAATGTCAATGGATTAAATTCACCTGTCAAAAGATTCAGACTGGAAGATTAGATAAGGAAATATGGCACATCTATATGCTGTCTACAAGAAACACATCTTAGACCCAGGAATTCAGGGAGGTTGAAAGTGAATGGCTGGATAATAATCTTACAAGCAAACAGTAACCAAAAAGGGGCAGAGTAGCTCTATTAATATCAGACAAAATAGACTTTAAATGTGAAAAATTTGTAAGAGACAAAGATGGGTACTACATATTAGTGAAAGGGATAATCTTTCAAGAAGAAGGAACAATCATAAATATTTATGGTCCAAACAAGTGTGCCTCCAAATATGTGAGGCAAACACTGGAAAAACTATGTGAAAGAATAGATGCCTCTACATTATAGTGAGAGACATTAATACACCACTCTCAAATTTGGACAGAACATCTCCAAAGAGAATCAATAAAGAAACAAAAGCTTTGAACAGTATATTAGAGGAGCTAGACCTAATAGATATATACATATCATTACACTCAAATACAGCAGGATATACATTTTTCTCAAGTGCACATGGATCATTCTCCAAGATAGACCATATGCTAGGCCACAAAGAAAGTCTCCATGAATTCAGAAAGATCAAAATTATACACAATAATATATCTGACCACAGTGGAGTGAAGCTGGGAATCTGCAAGGGCCAGAGGCCCAGATTTCACACCAAGATATGGAAATTGAACAGCATACTCTTAGAAAAACAGTGGGTCAAAGAGGAAATCTCAAAAGACATTAATAACTACCTTGAAACTAATGAAAATGATAACACACCATACCAAAACTTATGGGACACAGAAAAAGCAGTACTTAGGGGGAAATTTATAGCCATAAATTCATACATCAAAAAAGAAGAAAGAGCAAAAATTGAAGAACTAACTGCACATTTGGAGGAATTAATAAAAAACAAAGTAACCCCACAGAAAGAAGAAAGAAAGAACAAAGATAAGAGCAGAACTAAATGAAATAGAAAATAAGAAAGCACTTGAAAAGACAAACAAAACCAAGAGCTGGTTCTTTGAGAAAATCAATAGAATTGACAAACTCTTAGCTAGACTAACAAAGAAGAAAAGAGAGAAGATGCAAATACACTAAATAAGAAATGAGGAAGAAGATATCACCACTGACCCCACAGAAATAAAGACTATCATAAGAGGATACTTCAAAAAACTATATTCCAACAAAAATGACAAATCAGAGGAAATGGACAAATTCCTAGAAACACATAAGCAGCCTATGTTGATGAAAGAAGAAATTGATGATCTCAACCAACCAATCACAAGTAAAGAGATAGAATCAGTCATTAAAAACCTCCTAACTAAGAAGAGCCCAGGGCCAGACGGCTTCACAGGTGAATTCTACAAAACATTCCGGAAAGAACTAACGCCAATCTTGCTGAAACTCTTCCAAAAAATTGAAACAGAAGGAAAATTACCTAACTCATTCTATGATGCCAACATTACCCTAGTGCCAAAGCCAAACAAAGACACCACAGGAAAGGAAAATTACAGACCAATTTCTCTAATGAACCAAGACACAAAAATCCTCAAAAAATATTGCTAATCAGATTCAACAACATATTAAACAAATTATACGCCATGACCAAGTGGGATTCACTCTGGGTATGCAAGGATGGTTGAACATAAGAAAATCAAACAATGGAATACACCATATAAATAGATTGAAGGAAAAAAATCACATGATTATATCTATAGAGGCAGAAAAAGCATTTGATATAATACAGCCTGATATCTTGATTTAAAAAAACTGCAAAAGATTGGAATACATGGAAATTTTCTGAACATGGTAAAGAGTATATATGAAAAACCCACAGCCAACATCATTTACAATGGTGAAACCCTAAAATCTATCCCTCTAAGATCAGGATCAAGACTGGGATGCCCACTATCACCTCTTCTATTTAACGTTGTCTTAGAGGTACTTGCTCAAGTACTGAGGCAAGAACGAGATATAAAAGGCATTCAGATTGGAAATGAAGAAGTCAAAATTTTGTTATTTGCAGATGACATGATCCTATAAATAGAAAACCCTGATAGGTCTACAACAAACATTCTAGAACTCATAAATGAGTTTAGTAAAGTCGCAGGTTATAAGATCAATGTGCAAAAATCAGTAGCATATCTGTTCACCAATAATGAGCAAGCTCAGGAGGAAATCCAGAAACAAATACCATTTACAATAGTAAATTTAAAAAATCAAATACCTAGGAATAAATTAAACTGAAGATGTAAAAAACTTATACAAAGAGAGCTACACAACACTGTTCAAGGAAATCAAAGAAGACCTAAATAAATGGAAGAATATTCCCTGTTCATGGATAGGAAGACTAAATATCATTAAGATGCCTATCCTACCAAAACAGATCTACATATTCAATGCAATCCCAATAAAAATCAACACAGCATTCTTTAATGAACTAGAGAAACTAGTTATGAAATTTATTTGGAAAAGAAAGAGGGTCCAAATAGTCAAAGACATATTGAAAAAGAAAGATGAAATTGGAGGAATCACACTCCCTGACTTCAAAATATACTACAAAGCTACAGTAGTGAAAACAGCATGGTATTGGCACAAGGAGAGACACACAGACCAATGGAACCAAATTGGGAGTTCTGATACAGATCCTCATATATATAGTCATATAATATTCAGTAAAGCCACCAAACCTCGCAACTGGGAGAGAATGGCCTATTCAACAAATGGTGCCTGGAGAACTGGGTATCCATATGTAAAAGAATGAAAGAGGATTACCATCACACCTTATACAAAAATCAACTCAAGATGAATCAAAGACCTAAATATAAGAGCCAAGATCATAATTTGGAAAGCAGTGTAAGTAAGCATCAACAGGACCTTGCAATAGGAAATGGCTTCATGAACTTCACACCAAAAGCACGAGCAGCAAAAGAAAAAATAAATAAATGGGACTTCCTCAAAATTAAAGCCCTCTGTACCTCAAAGGAGTTTGTCAAGAAAGTGAAAAGAGAGCCTACACAATGGGAGAAAATATTTGGTAACCATATATCTGATAGGAGACTTATAACCTGCATATATAAAGAACTCCAATATCTCAAAAAAGACAAACAACCCATTTAAAAAATGGGAAAAAGATTGAAACAGACACTTCTCCATAGAAGAAATACAGATGGCTAAAAGGCACATGAAAAAATGCTCCAAATATCTAGCTATTAGGGAAATGCAAATCAAAACTACAATGAGATACCATCTTACTCCCATAAGATTGGCAGCTATGAAAACAGAAAACTACAAATGCTGGATAGGATGCAGAGGAATGTAACACTCATCCACTGCTGGTGGGAATGCAGAAGGATCCAGCCATTCTGGAGGTTAGTTTGGTGGTTTCTTGAAAAACCAGATGTAGATTTGCAATATGACCCAGCAATTTCACTGCTGGGTATATATCCAGTAAAACTGAAAACAAGGACACAAACCAACATATGCACACCAATATTCATAGCAGCATTTTTCACTATTGCCAAAAGTTGGAATCAACCCAAATGTCCATCAACACATGAATGGATAAACAAAATGTGGTATATACATACAATGGAATACTACTCAGCTTTAAGAATGAAACATGTGATAACATGGATGAATCTTGAGAAACTTTTGTTGAGTGAAGCAACCCAGGCATTGAAGGACAAATATTGCATGACCTCAATGATATGAAATAAGTAAACCAAACTCTGAGAGCTAGAGACTGGATGATAGGCTTAAAGGAAATTGGGGGGTAGAGGAAGGATGTAAGCTGACACTTACCTGGGTGAAATCTATGCTAAGCTGGAGGTAAATATTTGTACAAGGAAGAGATAAAATGGGGGAATAGGGTTACCTTTGGGTGGGGTTTTTTGGCCTGAGGGGACCTAGGAATGGAAGGATGGGTAATATTGCCCAAGAAATTGGAGGGAGGGTGGGAGAACATATGAACATAGGATATTGTCATGTATTTGGTTGAGAGTATAATGCTGAGAAAACCTTTTCAAAAATATAATAAGGAAGATTACCTGTTTATGATGCTTAAAGGGGATAATCTGATGCAGGACAGGCTCCTAGTGTGTGTATGAGTGCTCATTTTGCCATAGTGGATTATATCATTGGATAGAGACCCATGTAATGAGAGTGAAGGTATACCCACATCCTGGGGAGGACTGATGTTCTCAAATAGAGGGAATTGTATCTCTCGAGAGAAATGATGGCTCTCAATGCATTAGGGCAATTGAGCATGTCAAGCCCTCAACACTGTTGCAAATATCTCTGAATATGGCCCTTCAAGCAATGAAGATTGACTGTCACTGTGGGCCCTGAGGGGAGGGGGGAGAGGTATTGAATAGAACGAATCAATGTAAATGTGTGGGCAATAGAAGTGTTCCACAAGATTATGCAAGGATGGATATAAGATATGTAAAATTACACCAAAAGTATATAGGGGCTGATAGGCTAAAATGTAAATCATAATTTAAAACATAAGATAACTAAAAATTTAGAAAATTGTATAATCTAAAATATAAACCATAATGTAAACTCAAATGTTACCTTGTTTGAAAGCCATTGTCTCAATATCTGTACATCAGTTTCAGTAAGTATAGTATGAAGATAGTAAAAAGATTATTGCTGTGGAATGGAAAAGGGTTTTATGTTGGATATGTGGGAGTGCTGTTTGTTGTATATATGAATTACTGTGATCTAAATCTTTTGTGAAGATAAGCTTAATAATT